>NW_027186523.1:25006570-25152223 GCF_028583685.1 Petaurus breviceps papuanus
GGTCTGCCCCAGGGGTGGGGTCTATTTGCTAGCAGGCCCTGGAGGAATGATTGTGTTGCTGGGGGTACCCCGCTGCTGGGTTGCTATGGAAAAAGGATCTCTCTGCTGGTAGGCCCCAGGGACAGGGTCTCTCTTTTGGCCAACCCCAACTCTGTTTGGCAAGGCTTAACTGCAGGTCAGCAGTGGGAACAGGGTCTTGCTGGTGGCTTGTACTGGGTATGGAGTGACTGAGGTGGGGCTTTACTGGGCTGCACAGACTGCTCACTTGCCAAGGGGCCTGCTGGTTTGCAGGTAAGGGGGTCTTGCTGGAGGAATGCCAGAGACTTAGAGCCTTGTTAAGGGCCCCCTGCTGTGAGGCTGGTTGCTGTTGCTTTTGGATCTCACTCACCTTCCATCCCTATGAGACAGACCTTTCTTTCTCTGACTGGTAAGCTGCTTCCCTGCTCCTATATCAATTCGGAGGCAATTTTCTAGCTTTTGGAGGGGAATTTGGGAAGGTCTTAGAGGGTTCCTTCCTCACTCCACCATCTTGGCATCAGGAGTTTTCTTTAATATTTCTTCTTTTTTTTGGAGCTCAATTGGGGTTAAGTAACTTGCCCAAGGTCACACGGCTAGTTTTTGTTTTGTTTTGTTTTGTTTTGTTTTTTGTATGTGTGTTAAGTGTCTGAGGCCGGAACCGAACTTAGGTCGTTCTGACTCCGAGCCGGCGCTCTACTTAGTGCGTGCGCCACCTAGCCTCTTTCATATTTCTTAAAGATGATCTTACCAAATTGTTCATTACTAAAGATTTCAAAATGTAGCTTCTTTCTCACTTGGCCAGCTTTTATCATATACTTTCTGCCTGTCTATCTGCATGTATGAAATCTTGTTTCTGTAGCTTTTCTATGTTTCTAACCTCTCTAGAATTAACAAAATTGAGTTAAATACCAGGGAATTGAGTATAAGAGATGTGATGGAGACAGCTGGAACTAGATTGTGTGATCTTGTTGTTAAATTGGCAATTGCTACACATCAGGGCTTGATTTCGTGTTTTGCTAATTGTCTATCCCTAAGAAAGTGAGAAAATATTAATAATGCAAATTAAACTTAAAGGGATGTCATGTACATACTTTTGGGGGGAAGAACTGGGTTTTAAATCTTTACTAGCATACCCCTGTCAAAACCTAGCAGGCTTAGTAATTTCACTGAATTTTATTATTTTATCTTTATTCTTAGCTTTTACATTTCTTAAAAACCAGAAATTATTGGTCCTTGTCATTTAGTTCTAAGTAGAGAAAGAAAAAAGCTGTGCATGAGATACCTGCATAATCATCTTTTCATTTAGTTTTCTTGAAACTTTTCACAAGTCATCTACTTCTAAGGCAAAGTCCTTTCTAAGAAGGAATAAAAAACCTGAAGTATGAAATGTACCTGAGTCATCCATTCTTATAATATTTCCTTTTTCATCCCATTTAATACATGCAATCCTGATAGATTTTATTTTTAGGGAGAAGAATGACTTACAAAGAAGTAGCATATGGGTAGGACCTGATGACACTCTTTGTGTGTCTTTGAGTGAAAGTTTGAGGCAACTCTCGGAGACTCTAGATTATAGAAGAGTTGCCAATCCTACATTGATAGACACAGTTCTCTAAATGAGAGTTCTCTCCTAGGGGAAAAAAAAACCCAGCACTGGATCAAAAAAAATACCTAATGCTATATTTCATTTTAATTGATTTGGTTTTTTTTATCTCTTTTTCTCTTGATTCAGATTATTTGTTGCAGGAATCTGATTTCCCTTTTATCTGAGGGGAGAAATAGAAGCTAATAATAGTTTCAAAAAAAAAAAACAAAAGACAAGAGAGTCATTAAACAATTTAGAAAATGCACAGAATAGAGGCAAGTTCAAAAAGAAACATGGACAAACAAAAGCTTTGAAAGTTACATGTCAAATTTATAATATCCTTTAAAAAGAAATGCAAGATATGCATAATAAAGATTCATAGATTCATGCATCTTCTTTTTATTTCTTTTCTAGTATATGGCAATATAATTTTTCATGCTTTCCAATTCAGAATAAATTTTTTAAAAGATGATTAAAATAGATCTTTATGAATTAATTTGTCCAATTTATATTAAATTAATGTTAAATTCCTTGTTTTTTTAAAGACTTTGGTTCCAAATAATGAATTTAATTACATGATTTTATTTTTAGAATTTTTACAACTTCATATATACTTTAATGATACATGGTTTACCTTTCTTAAGATCAGCCTTTGCAGTATTTGAGTAAAAGTTATTTATTTGTAACTCTTAATGTAAAATTGTTTATTGAAAATTTTACAAAACAATAATGCCCAATGGAAATCTAAATGTGCTAACTGGAAGAAATGAACAAAACAGCCTACTTCTAGCTGGAATTAAGGATATGTGTACATATGTGTGTGTGGAGTGCTTTAAGAAGAGAGAAGGAAGTTAACTGTCTTTTTATAAGAGGAGAAATTACGGTTCTGCCCTTGAAATACTTTTAAAAACTTATTTAATCAAATTTTTTAGTAAACAAGCATTTATTTTTTTTCTCCCTCCCACATCCCCCATTTAAAAAAAACCTGAGAAACAAAGATCTTTTTTAACAATGATCCATATTCAAGCAAAAAAAAAAATCCTTCTTGGCCATGTCCAAAAATATATGTGTCGTTCTCCACCTTGAATCTATCACCTTACTGTCAGGTGGTGGATAGCAAACTTTATCACTGGTGCTTTGAAATTCTGATTGTTCTTTGCATAGATCAGAGTTCTTAAGTTTTTGAAATGTTTAAAATGTTGTAATTGTTCTCCTACTTCTGTTCATTTCACTCTGTATCAGTTCACAAAATTCTTCCCAGCTTTCTCTGAAGCTATCGTTTCATCATTTCTTGTGGCATGGTAGATTTTCCTTATACTCATAGGTATATGATTTGATCAATCATTCTCTAGTTGATGGGGATCTACCTTAATAATGTGGAGAGGGGGGGTAAGGTACTTTACAGTTTTTTCCACCACCGCACATATTTTTGTGTATATTGATCCTCTTTTTCTTTCTTTGATCTCTTTGGAGTATCAGCCTAGTACTGGTATTGCTGGGTCAAAAGTACATATTTGTGTCTTTGGGGACATAATTCCAGAATGCATTCTTGATTGGCTATAGTAATCCATAGCTCCACCAAAAGTTCATCATCATGTCTGTTTTCCTGCAGCCCCTCCATCATTTTATCATTTTCATTTTTTGTCCATCATTCGAAAACCCAGCATACTTAAACTATTAGAGTGGAATACAGTGACAATGGAGTCTATTCTTTGGCAATAAATGGCAATGAAAACTGATCATAATAGTTTAAAACACCCAAGAAAGTTGAGAACAATTACATTGTGATATATTTCCTAAGCTGGAAATAACAAAAAAAATTTAAATCAAAAACATTGAGAAAAATTAAATTGCAATGTGTTTCCTGGGCTGGAAATATATTTGCCATTTCATCTTCTTTAGGATTCCCTTTTTATAGCTGTTTCAGAGTCAGGTAATAAAAATAAGAGGGAGTAAAAATAACTTTCTACTCTCCAAGGCTACTGATTGCCTTCAAATAGAGTTACTGTCTCTTTAAGTTGTAGGCTAATATGTTTGTTGTGACAGCTTCCTGATTGTTAAATAAACCTTGACTGAGAGCAGCTGTCAAACAGATATTACACCATGGGCTATAGTTAAAAGAAGCATCAGACAAATGGATTGACTCTAGGTTTCTTAAGGAGAAGGAAAAAAAACCCAACATATACATATATACACACACATACACATATACAATGACATGCTGCCACAGTATTATAAATGTGTGTGTTTGGTACCTATAAGAATAGATTTTAGTGACAGAACAGATTCCCTGTACCTAAATTTATAATAAATATTCATTCTTTGTACAAAAGCACTATATAAATGATAAATCAGAGTTGATTAAATTGATTTGAATGTATATGTGTGACCCCAGTGATAATGTAAAATTTGTACTAGCACTTTGTGCTGTAGTATTTTGTATTTTATTTCATTAATTCTCAAGAAAAAATTAATTTAGAATAGGGACACTTAGAGTACATCAGAGCTTTTGCGTTCTTAAAGAATTTTCTCACAATTCAGAAGAGATTTTCATGGAAGATCATTTCTTAGGTCCTTTACTTAACTAGTTATATTATCAATTTCTGGCTATGATTCAACTTTCTCACACCACGTAAAAGTAGTATTCTTTTAATCGAGAAGGAAAAATTATTTTACTAAATTGTTTTCTTATGAATTCTATATAATGCTTCCCATATATCAGTGGGGGAAGGCTAGGAAACAGGATACTTCACAGTGACTCTATTATATTTGGATGTTTAATAATGAGAATATTAGTTGCAATCCAAAACTGTGTTTCTAAATCCAGAATATATCATAACTAAATTCTCTATTATAAGCTTTAAAATTAAATAGGTATGTTTGTATGTATGTATCTGTCTATCTGTATCTGTCAATCTGTCTATCTATCTATCTATATCCTTTTTTTTCCTCCTTGATCTGTGATTTCATTGGTGTAGTGAATGTCCAGTGAGGAAGCAAGGAAAGTCTCTCCTTCCACATGGATAGGCATCTATTTGGCAGCTTTTATAGGATTACAGAGTGGCCTGGGACGCTCAGGTGAAGTGGCTTGCTCAGTCACAGCCATTATATCAGAGGTGGAATTTGAATACCAGCTTTACCTTTTACTCAGGCCAGTTCTGTATCCACTACACCTTCTTGCATATGAGCGTGTATCCATACATACACATAATAAAGGTATGATTACCTATACATACATAGATGTATATATATTTTTATATATACACACACATATACACATACATGCATGAAAATACCACAAAATGTGCACACACATATACATTATATATATTACATATATATGTATATATAAAACGCATGTACATATAAATATAACCTCACAGAAACTGATTTTTAAATTTTCAGTGTGAGCAAATGCCACCAATCAAGGTTTGATTTGTTGTTTTGTTGATTGCCTAAACTTGGAAAGTAAGGGAGAAAATGTTAATAATGCCATCTGAGCTTATGAAGTATGCTGTGAGTACAATTTTTGAGAGCTGATTGTGAAACATGTACCAGCAAACCCATGGATGCATTCATACATTCATGCAGTACATGTATACACACATATATCATTATTCAATAGCATAAACATTTATATTTATCACTGAATTAATGACCAAATCTATATTAATATTTGAAGATGATAGATATGTGAATGTTATATGAACTAGTATATTAAAAATGATCTGTGTGATTGTTCTTTATACTCTCTAATTTTTCTTTTCTTTCCTAAGAGTTAGTGAAAGGCCTGTAGATTGTAGAGCAGGGTGAGATATGAATCAGATCTTTGACTTTGACTTTACCATTGTCAGAACATTTTCTCTTTGAAAGCAATTCAAACATCAATTAAATATAGAGCCTTTCCAAGGAACTTTTAAACTAATGAACACTTTACAAAAGAAATCTAAAAGCATTTCCTTTCTAGAAAATTTCTGAGTAAAAGAAATGATTGATTTTATTTTTAAATTCAGAATCTGTGTTTTTAGTGAAGACAACTTTGTGGCTTCATGCTTTTGTTTGAGAAAGCATCTCTACCAAAGACACATTTTAGTTTTGATAAACTTTCCCTGCATTCAGGTCAAACAATGAACCCAGATTTTCAATGGTTTTACTTCTATGTCTATATATCTATATCTATATATCTATCTCTATCTCTATCTATTTGTATGTATATATGTACTCTTTTCAGGCAAATAAGTTCTAAACAATTTCTTATTTCCAGGAACAGGCAAAGCAGAAGTAGTTTTATTGCTCGCTGTTAGTCTTGTGATTCAAACTAAACAATAAGGGTGGCCAGGTAGTGCAGTGAGTAGGAGCGCTGGCCCCAGAGTCGGGATGACCTGGGATAGAATCTGGGCTCAGATACTTAGCACCACACCCAGAAATAACTGGCCGTGTAACCCTGAGCAAGTTACTTAACCCCAATTGCTTTTAAAAAAAAAGAACAACTAAACAATATGTGTTGTATTTTTCTACTATTTGGGGAAGTCACCAGTATGTTTCAATATAGTTGAGGTTGATCAAAGGTACACATTGTATAAGCAAAACATTATGATCATTAAATTCCTTGAAACTGCTGAAGGATATCTCCAGCTGTCTGCCAGGTAGACATTGTAACATACATAAAAGTGTGTACGTGTGTGTGTGGGGGGGGGCAGTGTTATGCCCAGGCTTTCTGTGTTCCCTTTTTTCCATGTGCATGACCAGAATTTCTTCCACCCAAGAAACTTAACTGTTCATTAGAGAGAGCCTGTTTACATCAGGTACATTGAGTTATGGTGAAATTTGGACTTTTAATTTTTTTTGTTTTTGGTTTTAGAAAGTCATAACAATCAAGTCAACAAACAAGCATTTACTGTGGACCAAGCATTATACTTGGTAGTCAGAGACTATAAAATATATATAAAGAGGTGGAATAATAAAATTGGGAAGGAAGACCTTCAAATTCCACTGTTGATCTATGCTAGCCATGTGAGCCTGGGCAAACCAAAGAGTTGGGATGTGTGTTGATAAACAGCTTCTTTGCTGTGAGTCTGCCAAATGCTGACAGAAGTCTTGAATCCTCCCCTTCACATAAGCTTCAGAAATTGTTACTCACAACAATCTTGTGATGTACTTAATGCAGGTATTATTATTCCATTTGTTAGCAGAGGAGGAAATGAAGTTCAAAGAGGCTGTCCCTTCCCTCTGTCCCACAGCTATTTTGTGTGAGAGCTGGGATTTAAACCCACCTAGGTGGGCTAGCATTCTTGTTTGCAGACTGGTTAAAAGTCTGATCATTAGCAGTCAGGAAACACTGATTGTGAACACAATTTGTGTGCCTGCATTTTCCTATGCCCTCAAGGTCTAGTATAGTGATTACTTTGTAGTTGCTCAATAAATACCAACTTGCTTGTGGGAATACAGAAGTATAAGCACTGGAACCTGCCCTCTAGGAGTTTAATCTAATTGGGGAAACAAAACTAATAAATGTGAAAGAATTAAAGAACTGTATAAAACATTATCTGGTGCCAGCTTTAAAAAATGTTACTGTAGTTCAGAGGACAGGGAGATAAGTGAATTTTATTGGGAATTAGAGAAAGCACATACAGGGTCTGGAATTTAGAGTAAGGCACAGAAGGATTAATACAATTTGAATAAGCAAAACAGGAGAGAGGAAGAGAGCAGCATAAGAAAAATTAGGGAGGCTGGTGTGATTAGTGGGAGTAAAAGGTACCTTTGGAGAAGTAGCAATAAATAAAGCTTTCTCTGCCCCCTTGTCACCGTCTGCAAAAAAGTCAAGTCCTTATTTTCAATATTTGCATCCTTCCTTAGAATAAAAGTGGAAAATGTAGCAATCAGCTCCAAGGAGCCGGTCAGAGCTGGTTCTAGTCCATCCTTGCTTGAAGGGGTCCAATGGAAGACAGTTACTGTCTAGCCATTTTATAGACTTCTAAATATGTTCAGTTAATTGCCCAGAAAATAAAGTCCTAGAGATTTTGTTTTAATTAGCCACGAATACTTAAGTGCTTTCTGCTATAATATTTATTTATCAGCTGGTCTTCATGTCACTTTAAAGTTTGCAAACTTCTTTACAAATATTTTCTTCTTTGATCCTTACAACACAACTGTGAGATAGGTGCTGTCATTATCCTCATTTTACAGAAAAGGGTAATGGTCTCACTATCTTTTCAGTTACTTAGACCGCAAACTCCCCATTCTCCCCACATGTGCTGTCATATCAATTATAATCCACAATATCTTTGCCAGTACAGTTTGTCACACTGCCACCACCTTTATTCAGAATCTCACCCCTTCTCACCTGGACGATTTATGGCCTCTTCATTGGTTGCCTGCCACTCTTCTTTCATAACATAAGAGCTTGAAAGAGGTCATCTAGTCAACCTTGTATGTAGAAAAGAAGCAAATCCCCCAAAAGTCATAATTCGACTTTTGCCCAAAGACCCCTAAAGCAGGTCGCTTCTCCATTCTTCAAGATAGCTTATTTCATTTTCACCAGTTCTAACCATTAGGAAATATGAATTTAATTCAGGCCTTAATCTGTCTTTTGTAATTTCCATCCATTAATCTATTACTTCCCTATAGTGGCAAAGTGAACACACCTCATATTTTTTCTACATGTCAGGTTCTCAGATACAACAACTTTGCTACCATGTCCACTTTAAGTCTCTTCTCCACTTGAAATATTCCCATTTTCTTCTATATCTAGTAATTTCATGACACTTTCTTTAATCTTTTCCTCTCCTGGTTGCCTAATTTTATACATGCCTTGACTTCTCTGTATTTTGCAAAAGATGATGTCCCAAACTGATCACAATATTCCTGATGTGACTGATCAAAGCAGAGTTAAATAGAAACATTATCTCCCTCTTTCTCAATATTTTGTTCCTCTTAATGCATCTTAGACCAGCACTGATTATTTTAGCTGCTATGTCACTGTTGACACATATTGACCTAGTAGTCTACTGAAGTTCCTGTAGCATTTTAAATAGGAAATATTTCTTATTTGTGGTTCCTTCCTACTCCCAACCTTATCTTGTATTTGTGAAGGTTTTTTTTTTAAGTATAGAACATCTTCCCTATTGTATTTTATTGTACTAAATTTGACCTATCTTTCTAGCCTAGTGAGATGTGTTTTTTTATCCAGACTCTGATCTAATGTATTTCCTAGGACTGATTTTGTGATTTGCAGTTTTGAGAAGTATTCTGTCTATGTGTAGCACGTGCTCTGGAGCTAGTCTCTCAAATTTCACTCATAACTGATAGATTGGGTCCCCAGATCTCAGATACTATTTATTGCATTCCAGGTTTAAGAATAAGCCAGAGAGATTGGAGAGCTGTCTTTCTAATTCTATAGCTCATAAACTCCCACCAGTGTGCTTTTTCCAATGATTATCAGTTGATTCCTTCTCAGATAACCTTTTAACCTAAACTTCCAGTCCCTCAGATCTTCTATATCAAACTAGATAAATGGTTTTAGATCCTCACAGGGCATGACTAAATTCCTTGGTCAATTAATGGACTTCCTCTAGCACCTTGTTGTAATGTTGAGGATACCAAGACCTTGTTCATGCCTAGTTCCCTAGGATTGATCACTCAATTGCGCTGTTGTCTCATCTGATAAAGATATTAGACAGTAGAGCTGGGTAATTAATTGAATGACTAAATCAACCCCACCCTCAACATTTGTCTTCATGTAATTCTATATATATATATATATATATATATATATATATTTTAAAGTTGAATAGTACAAAGTAGTGGACAAACACCTATGCCATACTCTAAGTTTTGTTTTCTCTCTAAGCTGAAATTGTTCAGTTAAAATATGCTTTGGGTACAGTCACTTAGGTCATTTTAGAACTCCCTAACTATACTATCAAGGGTGGGGAATCTGTGGCCTTGAGACCACATGTGACCCTCTAAGTCCTCAAGTACAGTCCTTTGACTGAATCCAAACTTCATAGAACAAATCCCCTTAATAAAAGTATTTGTTCTGTAAAACTTGGATTCAGTCAAAAGGCTGCACCCAAGGACCTAGAAGGCCACAGTGTGACCTGGAGGCTGCAGGTTCCCCACCCCTGATTCTGACCACTTCCAGGTTTTCTTCACATATTCTTTCTAAAGATACTAATGAAAAAGTCTGTCCACGTTATTTACCTCTGCAAAAAACTTAAGTAGTTCTGTACTGCCTATGGGATAAAATAAAATCTCCTTAGTCTGGTAATTAAGGAAAGTCTCCACAACTTGCCTCCATCCTGTATTGTTAGCCTTATTTCATGCTAATCCATATCCCATATTCAACCTTAGAACTATACATTGGTCTAAGGGATTCAGAGACTTCTTTTCTTTTCTCTCTTCTTACTCTCTCCTGCCTCCAATATTTGCTCAGACCTTTTCCTTGGTCCAAGTCCAGATCATGTGTCACCTCCTCCATGAAATTTTCACTTATTCCAAACTGAATGTTATTTCTCTTCCTCCTAAAAGCAATTAATCTGTATTTCTCTTCTGTTTCTTTTGTATCTGTATCTTACTTTTATTCATGTACATTGTAACCACTTTAATAAGGGATAAAAACCAGTGGTGTTAAACTCAAATAGAAATGGGACCACTAAACCATACACAAGGATTCCTGTGGGCCACATAATGACTTAGAAAGCCATGTATAAATATTATCTATGTTTGATTTTATTTTACTTATTTTGTTAAATATTTCTATTTATATTTTGATCTAGTTCCAGTCTCACTGGGGAATGTTGCTGGCCCCTGATGTAATCAAGTTGAGGGCTGTCTGTGCTGGTCTTTTTTTTTATCTATGCCTCCCCATCATCTTGTAAAGTGTCATGTGCATAATAAGCAATTAAGCAATGGTTTCTTTAATTAAATTGAGCTATCAGTGCATGGATGGGCTTACTTATATGTTATATTTATTTTTTACATTTATTTTTAAAATTTTCCAAATTCTCTCCCTCCATCCTTCCCCAACCTATTGAGAAGACCAGAACTATGATGCCCATTTTATACATGAAATCATTGTTTGCTTAACTATGTTAAGTAATAAAAAGTTTGATGGCTTTAGTGGAAATTTGCTTTTTGAAACTTGATATGATGATTGTTTTTCCTTCACATCTCACAATATGATACTTCTAAATGCATTTGTATTTTGCATACTACCTTTTCCCTGGAGATGCTTTTCCATCTCCATGGAGCAAAAGAATGCACTTATGACTTTTAGTTACAAGTTTGGAGAACAGCATTCTTCTGTTTAATGTTATAATCATGCAGAAATAGTGCTTCAACACATGGTCTCCAGCAGGGTACAGAACTCCATTCCCAGCCTAATTTCCTCAATTGTGGCAAAACCTACACCTTTTGAACAGATAGTTTAGGCCCTTTATCACCCTAATCAAAGTACATAGAAACTAAAACATGATGAGTCAGTGTGGCAACAATAAAATGAACAAACTATTTTTATAATCCTCTTTGCCTGCCCAAAGCAGTGACATGAGCTTTATGCTTTGAATTCTTTTCCCTAACTTGTATTTCAGTTGTGGGCAGGAGTGTAAGGTATAGGGTATACTCTCGCTTGAGCCTAAATGAAAATTTATTTTGCAGTTTTTTTTTTTCAAAAATAACCCCAATAGGCTTAAGGAGCCAAATTCTTAGACCATTTCCTTAAACAATAGAATGTTTGGGCTTTGCTTGGTACTTAGTAAGTGCTTTCTAAGTTTGCTTCCTTTGATATCTGTTGACTCAAACACCCCAGCCCCCCAAAAATCCTTAAAACTCTTTTTTTTATATATCTTTTCTTCTTTGGAAGGGCGAAAGCAAGGCAATTGGGGTTGTGAGTTGCCCAAGGTCATACGGTTAAGTATCAAGTGTATGAGGCTGTTTTTGAACTTGGGGCCTCCATACTTCAGGGCTGGTGCTCTATTCACTGCGCCACCTAGCTGCCCCATTTATTTCTTGAAAAATATAATTTTTTAAAAATCATATATTTCCTAAAAGTCAAATTACAAATAATTCTAATGTCAAGAAAGAGTGAAAAGAGTTGCATTGTTAAGACTGTCTGGTCAAAACTAAATCACGATTGTGTCCTTTCCTAACTACAAATTTAACCAAGAGTAGAGACTTTCAAGTGAATATGGGCGTAGGTTTTGAATGATCCATATTATTGCCTAGAGTTGTTACTTTATTTTGTGTAGATATGAAAAATCAATCAATAGGTAATATTCTTATCCAGGAGAAGTTTCAATGGGACAAGATAGCTTTCTTCAAGTATTTGAAGGACTGCAGGCGCAATTGGACTTGTTCTCTTTGGCCTCAGAGGGAAGAATCAATGGCAATGGGAAGAAATTTCAAGAGGGAAATTTAGACTCAATGACAGGACTTATTTGCTATTAGACTTCTCTAAAATTGGAATGGATTGCCTTAGGAGTAAGCTCTCTTTCATTGGAGGTCTTCAGTCAAAGGATTGATGACCATTTTGTAGTAGGGATTCTGATTAGATTTGTTTGTTTGCTTTCTTTTTTAAATAATCCTTGTAGAAGATGGCTTTTGAGGTTCCTTCCAATTTAAAAAAAATATGCTTTTGTGATTTCTTGAAAGCCCATTGTGTGTTAATTTCAAAACAGTGTATGATAGAGAAAAGAAGCATCAGCTTTTAAAATTTGAGGTTTCAAGAGTTGAATTCCTCTTAATCATCCTATAACCTTACTTAGTGTAATCGACATTAGGAGGCCAGTGATGCTTTGTTTGTAGATAATTGAACCCAGAAGTTAGACTTTCTTCTGCTGTGGATAACAGAGAGAAATTAGGTATATTGTCAATGTTATACTCTTTGATGCTTTTTCTACAAATATTATCTATCAAGTTAATAACATACATTAATTAAAATCCTAATTTATTTTAGTGTCATTGTAGCTAATTTGGAGTCAGGAAGACCTGGGTTTCAGTCTCCTTCTAACACTAATTACCTATGCAACTTATGGTAAGGTCTTTAACTTCTCAGCGCCCTCAGGCATTTCTCTAAAACCAAAAGTCATAGACCAACTTCCTAGGTTCCTTGGTGGAGTTGAATTTCTATACTAGGAGATGGTTAAAATGATGCAGTCAGAGGGCTGGGCTCATAAAAATAATATTTAATACCTTTATCACTGTTGTTTAAGGTTTAATAACAACACATCTAAATATTCATTTTATGTCTGTGACCATTAGATCTTTTAATTATCTTCCATCTGTTCGAAGTCTATGTCCAGCTTTTATCAGAAGAATAACAAATGTCAATATGTATAAAACCAGGGAGTTGTTAGAGTATGATGGGGATGAAGAAAGGACAAGATTAACCAAATGTATTGGGGCAACTCTCTTTGCTATGGATTCAGAGTACTGTTTGGGTCACCAACTGTTCAGAACCATGGTTGAAGATCCCCTTATATATTCTATACCAGACTATATTGAATAACATGTGGATTCAAAAGCAAAAGGTGTTTAATTAAAATAGAATAGCAAGGCATATAGTAAGAATTGATGTACCATATACCATAGTAAAAGGCTACCATTTCACATACCTCCAAGGAAGTTCTAATCAACTTTATATTTAAACCCCATATATCCCAAACATGCATGGAAAAACACTGTTGAAATCACTATGCTGAAACAACATTCTGAAGTTATTAAGCCCATCAGTTTCCCCTCTAATGTCATTGCATGGGGTGGGGTGGGAGGGCAAGGAAGGGAGATTGGGTGATTATTGAAAGTTCTTTATAGAAGGCATGTAACCATTTTTTATTTCGTCCCAACACTATACCAGAGTTGAGGATACCATGGTACAGTCAATAACAGTTGCTTTCTCTCAAAATGGTTTCAGTTTTTTCAATTCTCCTCATTACCACTGTATGTCTTCCATCTTTCCGTGTGAAACTCTCATGGTACCTTTTAAACAGTACAAAGCTTCCTCACAAAATGAGAGGACTCATAAGGTAATGTCACCAAGTTTTGGTTCTTTACACAGTCTTCTGTGATGTATAGTCTAGAGCATTTCTTTTGTTTTATGAGCCTTTCTTAACCCTCAAGACTGTGAGACATGGAGTTTCAGGGTAATATCACTGTACTGTGAACTTGTGTATACTATTCTAGAATTATATCATCCAGAGTATTTCCCTCAAAGGGCGATTCTCTTTCATGCCCCAAGCATTATGGGAAGTGGTGTTTTAACTAGTAGGATATCAATTAGATTGTTCTTTCCATCTTGAAATAAGAACATAAAGGTGGGTGAGGCAGAAGAAAGTCCTATGTTTACTGAAATGTTTACAACAGAGATGGCCTTTATATTCTTCCTTTCTATAACCTCTAAAAAAATACACTCCATTTATATCTTTCTAGGTTTCTCTGTAAGCACACAACATAAACATTCATCAGTTATCATATAAGATAGTTACAAGTAATAAGCCCAAATCACAGTATATATTGAAGTATAAAGTATATAATATCTATTTTATAGTTGCATGCAGCAGACTAGACATGTAAGAACATAAAATCAAACATAAAACAGTTAGAAAATTTAGGCAAAATATGTAGGTCTCATGAAATATATCACCACTTGTTATGTACGGCAATAAATAATAGCATATATTGAGGTTACATAAGGAATATATAGTTATACCCAATCAATGGATATTTCTCTCTCTACCCTTTAATCTCCTCTCTCTTCTTGGTTCCCAATTACCCCCTCCCCTCACAGTCTTCCCCACCTGCTAATTGAAAGGCTTTGTATCACTACACAATCTGATAACAGGAAGCTGTCACAGAATACCTTTGTGATCTCAAGGTGTTGTAATGGGGGACAGGCAAATAGGGACCTAGTCCTTCAAGAATTCTAGCTGAGTTATTTAAAGTCCTAAAAGTTTATGCTATTGAAGTTCTGTACTCAGTGTGCCACTGGATTAGAAAAGATCAGTTTATGTCCCAATCCTGAAGAAGAGTAATGGCAAAGAATGTTCAAATTACCAAACAATTGCATACATTTCACATACCAGCAAAGTTATGCTTAAGATTCTGCAGGTTAAGCTTCAGCAATACGTGAGCTAAGAATTACCGGAAGAGCAGGCTTGTTTTTGAAGAGACAGAGGACCAGCAGTCTAAATTGCCAACATTCACTATAATATGGGGAAAGCAAGGGAGTTCCAGAAACACAAACAAAACAACAACAACCAAAAAAAACAACCCATCTTATTCTGCTTCATTGACTTCACTAAAGCCTCTGACTGTGTGGATCACAGCAAAATGTAGCAAGTCTTAAAGGAATGGGAGCGCCAGATCATCTTACTTATCTTCATGTGGGCTAAGAGGCAACAGTTAGAAGCAAACATGCTACAACTGATTAGCTTAAGTTTGGAAAAGGAATATGACGAGGCTGTATATTGTCACCATATTTACTCATATACAGTGTATATCATGTGAAATGCCAGGCTGGATGAATCCAAAGCTGGAATTAAGGTTGCTGGGAGAAATATCAACAATCTCAGATATGTACATGATACCACTCTGATGACAGAAAGTGAAGAGGAATTAAGAAACCTCTTGATTGGGGCAGCTAGGTGGTACAGTGAATAGAGCACTGGCCCTGGAGTCAGGAGGACCTGAGTTCAAATTCGGCTTCAGACACTAAACACTTAATAGCCATGTGACCTTAGGCAAGTCACTTAACCCCAATTGCCCTGCATTCCCCCCTACAAAAAGCAAAAAAAACCAAAAAACCTCTTGATGAGGGTCAAAGAGGAGAGTATAAAAGCTGGCTTTGAGCTTAATTTAAAAAACCTAAGATCCTTACAACTGGTCCTATCACTTCTTGGCATATGGAGGAAAATGGAAGTAGTGTTTGATTTTATATTCTTGGGCTCAAAGATCATTGCAGAATGTGACTGCAGCCCTAAAATTAAAAGATAACTTGCTCCTTTGAAGGAAAGCTATGACAAATCTGGACAGTGTGCTAAAAAGAAGAGGCACAAAGGTCTTTGTAGTGAAAGCTATGACTTTTCTAGTATCAGCATATGGCTATGAGAGTTAAACTAAAAGGAAAGCTGAGAGCCACAGAATTGATTTTTTTTTTCTTTTTGGAAAGAGGAAGGCAGGGCAATTGGGGTTAAGTGACTTAGTCATCCCAATACTTAAAGATTACGGTGCTGGATAGGACTTTTTTTTTTTACTTTTGCTAAAAAGCAAAAGGAGGGGGCAGTTGGGGTTAAGTGACTTGCCCAAGGTCACATGGCTGGTAAGTGCTAAGAATCTGAGGCTGGATTTGAATTCAGGTCCTCCTGACTCCAGGGCTGGTGCTCTCTCTATTCACTGCACCACCAGTCCGCTCCCTGGATAAGACTTTTGAGAATCCCTTTGCCAGCAAAGAAACCAAATCACTCAATACTTAAAGAAATTAAATCATGCTATTCACTGGAAAATCAAATACTGAAACTTGGAGCTTAAATACTTTGGCCATATAATGAGAAGACAGGACTCATTGGAAAAGACCCTGGTGTTGAGAAAGATTGAAGACAGAAGGGAAAGGAAATGGCAGAAGATGAGATGGCTAGACAGTGTCATAGAAATAAGGAATGTAAACTTGGATAGACTTCGAGAGATAGTGGAGGATAGAAGGACCCGTAGTCCAGGGGTCATGAAGAGCTTGACACAACTAGACAACAACAACCTTTGAGAATGAGCAATGTGTTGTGCCTGCCACAGGCAGAGGATTCAGCTTGATTCTGAATATTTTCAGATCATGAACAAAGATATCTGTTTCTCTGTCTCTGTCTTGTTTACTCTTCTCTGATACTAAGTTCTTTGTTCAAAGGTCAGTAATGCATATATTCTCTATTTCTTTCAGTCTTCTTCTGTACAATCACTATGGGTCAGGCACATGACCTATACAAGTATCGGTGACTTGTGTATGTCATAGGCTATGAGTTCTTTCTGATGTTTCCTGATAAAGAACAATTTTCCTGAAACTTCTCAAGAAAAAGTCAGTAGCTACTGAGGTAGATCATGTGTGCAGACCTCTAGTGACTTTAATTTCCTCACTCAATGAGAGTACTTGCTTACTGATGTCTCCACGTAAAAGAAAACTTCTATTGAACAGGTTGTGGGGGGAGGGGAACAGACTTATTAAGTACCTACTATGTGCTATGTACTGTACTAAACACTTTACAAATATCTCATTTGATCCTCACAACAATTCTGGGCATTAAGTGATATTATCTCCATTTTCCATTTAAGGAAACTGAGACAGAGAGATATTAAGCAATTTGCCCAGTGTCACACAGAGGGTGAGTGTCTAAGGCTGGATTTGAACGCCTGTCTTCCTGAATCCAGATCCAGCCCTCTATCCACTGTGGTGCCTAGTCCCAAGCATCATAAAAAATGGAATGCACAGTTATGTCTTCTTCCTCAACAAAATGGTCTAGTGTATTTTCATTTATGAAACTGAAAAGAAAAAAAATGGCCCCATTATCTTCTAAGAGTATGTGTTCTATTCACATTTATAAAGATATATATCTATATATATGTATATGTAGTACATGTTATATATAGCTATAATTTAGATGTGCTAAGTAATAATATATAGACATATAGATATATTTATAGGTGGTTGTAAATTCTAACCTACATTCATTGCTACTGCATAGCTGCTATAGTATTGGCGACCTAGTGAAGAATTCGGGTAACTCTACGGATAATTCAGAATAAAGCAAAATGCCAAAACAAGAAAGAGTATTTTTTTCTTAATAATTGACTTTTTCTTTTACCCAAGTCCCAGCTGTGGCATTTGAGGCATAGAGATTTTTGTTGGAGTCATGGTTTTAAAGAGCTCTTATTTTTAAAGCACAACTTGTGTATGAAACAAGACTTGTGTGTAACCTGTGTATGAACGTTGAAATTTTGGAGGACTGACATAGTCGGGCATTTCATGTTTCTGAAGGCTAGCCTTCTCAGTAAAGAAAACCAATATTGACTTCACTGTACATCAGCCTCCTGTGAGAGATGGCTTTCAAGGAATAAGAAATAGTTCACAGATTGAAGTTTCCCATTGTTAATCTAAGAACTCAGGAATGGAAACTGCTCAGTGACAAGTCATTGATAGGTGATATTGAGATTTTAGGGTGTTAGAGATCAGCCCCATTGTTCTCAAACCTCCCTGTAAAGATATAGGTGATTTAAATATGCTGTATCACAAAAATAATTTTCATACTCTTTATGTAAAAGTCTCGGTGCATGTAAATATTCGTAAATAAATAATTATGTGTTTGTATTATATGCAGTCTATGTACAGTAGGCATAATTGTGTACCTTTGATGTATAAGACATTGTGCTTTGTTCTGGGAATATAAAGACAAAACCAAAATACCTCCTGCCCTTTAGGCACTCAAGTAGTTACACTCAAAAGGGGGCTAGGGTTGGAGTGGGAGCCCAATATAAACACAAGTAAATATGAAGTATATACAGGGTAATATAAAATAACTTCAGGTGGAAGATAGTGGTAATGGGTGTGTGTGTATGTGCCTCTTTATGTGGCATTAAATGAAATATTTTGGGAATAGTTGTGAAATAAATATCATTACCATCTTTTAATTTTTGAAAGATAACCTTGGAATTCATTTCAGTTTTTTTTAATTAGAAATAATGTTTATGCATACATTTTAAAAATTTCTCCAGGGATTTTTTGTGAAGGATTATGATTGTATATGAAAAGCATGTAGAGTAAAATCATTACATTTAGTTTAAAACCCTATGAGGTTTTTTTAAGAATTTGTTTAAGTTTTTGTTACATAGAATCAGTAGATCTCAAAATATGTTCTTCAGTGGCTCTCAAACCCATCTTATTTAAATTGACTTCTCTCTCAGCACTGTCAATATTTGAGGCCTATCTTATCCATAGTTTATACATATATGTGGTTGTTTGCATAAAAATTATGAATATAATGAAAATAAAATGAAATCATGGAATGTTAGAGCTAATGGAATCTAATGTAGTCAAAAATTCTTCTTTTACAAAACAGAGAAATTAAGGCCCAGAAGGTACTTGTGCTCAAGGTCACATACTTTATTTGTGGCAGAGTAGTCTTGAATTTGCATCATATGATGTTCTTTCTTCTGTGATTATACTGTTTCTCTGAATGAAGGTTAAAACTAAAATGGTTCTTTGAGCTCATATGATCCCCATTACCTTACTTTACAATGTGTTTGTTACCTTTATTGTGTAGTTCTGTTTCCCTTTTTCAAAGGAAATTTTTGACAAAGAAAGGGTCAGGAGACTGAATTATTTTTCAGGCAAACAGTGACATGTTGGTGAATATTGGTAGTGACAGTGTGCTTACTTAGGTTCAGATTAAACATTTTGATTATGGGGTGGCTAGGTGGTGCAGCGAATAGAGCACCATCCCTGGAGTCAGGAGGACCTGAGTTCAAATCCGGTCTCAGACACTTGACACACTAGCCGGGTGACTTTGGGCAAGTCACCTATCCCCAATTGCTCTCCAAAAAGCAAAACGAACAAACAAAAAAACATTTTGATTATGCCTTATTTTGATTAGTTTCACATTGTTGTTCATCCTCTGTTTTTGAAGAGGACCAATGACTTTATGGGGGTGTTGTTATGACTTCTGCATGTATTGGATTTAAGTGAGGCAGAACTGCACAAAGTCTTCAGCCTCACTCTTTTTCCCAAAATCACTGAAGTCCAGTGGCAAGACGAAACTCAAGATGACTGACAATTGATCAAGTTTTGCATTGATCAAAATTTAGACCTGAGTCAAATTTATTTCTCTACAAGCCTATCCAGTTTTTTGATTTGATTGTCCCTGCTTAAGAATATGAGGTAATGGGTACAGAATAACCTGGTGCCTTTGTCAGTCTAACTTGAGAGGAGTCCAACTCTGCCTACAGCTCTTACATTTTGTAAATTTGTGGGTTTTATTAATATTGGTGAAAAATGGACAAAATTACTTTTACTAAAAAAAGTATTCTAGGAATAAAGGTTAATGCTTAGAACATGGTTGAGATTAAATATACAAATCATCATAAATACCATTGAATGCTATTGTAGTATATTAAAAAAAAAAGTTACGAACATCTTTCAATTTAATTCTTCTAACTTGCTCACTTTCCTTTTCTCATAATCTTTCAATCCTGCCGATTTCTTACATTTGTTTTTTATAACCTTTTCTGCTAATATATTTATGTATCATTCTCTCTGAAATCATCATATTCCTCCTAATTTTGTAAATTCATCTCCCAAGTTTTACTAGGGCTTTAAAGCTATGTTTAATTCAAATAATCCTGCTTATTTTCAGGCATTTCATCTCTTTTCTAATTTTACCCACATACTCTTTGGTATATCGTTTAGTTCTTCTTTCTTGCCATATATTTATTTTTTTCATACTGTAATTTTTTAAGTGATTAATTTTTCCAGGAATTCTTTTCCCTGATTTTTTTTCTCTTGAAACTTTTAGTTATTTGAAGAGAGGGCTAGTGTTCCCTCTATAATCTATGCTTGTTTATCCATGTGTGAATCGTCCACAATACATATTTAATGCCAGAATCATTTTGCTTGCCTTTTGTTTTCTTGCCACATTCTAGCTACTATGTACTTAAGATTGGAAGTGAATTTTTTGGCCCTAATTTCATGAAACAAAAACGAAAGGAATTTCAGCCTTCTATGGATAGAAAAATGTAGAATTCATTTCAAATTCAGCAAAAATATACTGCACTGTGAGAGGATAAACATGTAAATCTAACACTGCATATTTGAGTGGGAAAATACTCATCAAGACACTGACATCACCAATGGCTGTGTGACTTATTGCTAGTCTTCTCCTCCAATAGGGAAAATTTCAAGAGGAAAAAAGTCTGTGCTGCTGGGAAATTAATTTCTGTTGATTGTTGGACATTTTTTTTATTAAGTGTAGATGTATTATAAGCCCAACACTAAAATATCTCACATATACATTAATTGTAGACATGTAACCATGTGATAGTAATAATTACAACAATGCTTTATATTTTTGGTAATATTTCATTTATTTCTTAAAGAAGTTTCACATGGCATAGTTTATCACTGATTTCTCATGCCAGTCCTGAGAAACAGACATTATTCCCTTCTTAGAGATGTATTAGCTGGAAGTTCAGCAATGTTCAAAAAAGATAGACATGTATAAAGTCATACTGCCCCTAAGTAGAAGAACAATGGCTTGGACTTGGGGCTCTGGACTCCTAGAGTTCTGTCATCTAGGAGGCCTATGGGAAAATCCATTAATTACAGCTTAAAATACCTACTAGATCTATTGCTTTTAAATTTAAACTGAAAGAGAATGAAGGGCTATTTGGTAAATATTGTGCAAAGCCTAAAACATTGTGGACTCATAATAAATATGAAACAGTCAATGTTTATGTTTATTTTCTTTTTCTGTATTTCTCATAATAAGTAGATATAAGTTCTAAAGCTCCTTGTTACCATTCACATTTGCCATATAACCTTGACCAAATCACTCAATATAGTCCTAGTTTCTCATTTGGAAAATTAAAGGAACAAGACAGAAGCATTCATTGAATGCCTACTATGTGTCAGTCTCTATGCTAAGCACGTTACAAATGTATTATCTCTTTGGATCCTCATAATAATCGTGTGAAGAGGATACAATTATTATCACCATTTAAGGATTGAGGAAACTGAGGTAGAGAGAGGTGTGACTTGCCCAGGATCACACAGGCAGAGGTGGGGAACCTGTGGCCCCAAGGCCATTGGTGGCCCTCCAGGTCCTCAAGTGTGGTCCTTGGACTGAATCCAAATTTCATATAACAAATCCCCTTAATAAAAGGATTTGTTCTGTATAACTTGGACTCAGTCCAATGGCTGTATTTGAGGACCTAGAGGGCCATATGTGACCTTGAGGCTGCAGGTTCCCCCCTCCTATTCTGAGGCAAGATTTGAACTTAGGTCATCCTGACTCCAGGCCTAGGGTTCTATCCTCTGAGTTAGATATTATGATCACTAAGATTCCCGTCAATTTCCAAAGTCCTATGGTTCTGTGATTCTAAGCTATTTCCAGACCTCATTGGTTCTGAGCTACTTTTGACTCTTCACAGGATCACCCTCAAACAAAGAAATACATAATTAGGGGGGAAAGTGAAAAAAGCAAAGAAGGAAAAGAGAGTCTATTGAAAATAGATTCCTTTCTGTATCAAGGGGACTTCAGGAACGATCTGCCACATAAGTACAAACTGTCAGCTTCTGTTTGTGTTTGTGATCTTCACAGTCAATTGCCATTGATATGATGGGACATTCTTTCTCTTTTCTCATCTCTGCAGCATCAAGTCATGGGTGGATAAGATGCAAGATGAACTTGTCACACTGGCAAGGACAGCAAGTGGAGTGACTCAACTCCGAGATGTAAGTTACAATCAAAAGACAGTTGTTCTGACAGATGAGTGAGTTCTATGGGATCTAAAGTCTCTAATGTTCATTAGCTTTTGTCTCTAGATACAGGCAACTTTGGCTTTATAGGCAGGGGGGAGGGAGATGAAGGATAAATGGAAAGATAGGAAGGACCCACATTATGAAGGACTTAAAAGCCAAACATGAGGATGTTATTTTTGATCCTAAAGGTAACAGCCACTGGAATTTATTGAATGAGAATGGGAGGAGTGTGAGAGACCTGCACTTTAAGAAGACCAATTTGACTTGGGAGTTATATGTTATATGTATACATCTTATTATTATATTTTTATACATTACAACTTCATAGTAATACAGGTCCTCAGAAGTATGAAGAATGATGTAGGCATACTTATTAGAAAGAATCTTTCAGAAATTAATACATCCAAACTGATGTCATTGCCTCCAAAGGAGTCATCTCCAGTGACAATAATTCAGAAAGATGTCTGTCTTATTTGTTAGTATTTTACAATGCACTTTTCAAATAATTCCTCAGTGATTTGTCAGAATTAATAAAAGTGTATTCCTGTATGCCTGGAAACCTCCTTTTTCTGAGAGTATAACTAGATAAAAAGGTGACAGCGTACAAGTGAATATCTGTATATGGTAATAGAAAGTATATACACACACCCCATGAAACTTTATTCAGCAAATGATTCAGAATATAGATTTCAGATGGTCTAGCAAAATCTTCTGTAAAACTTCTGACAAAATTTTGTTTAACAAACCCCTTTATTCAAATACAACAAGCAGAAAATGAGACATTGGAAAGGAAATTTTTTTCCCCCAAAATTCTATGTGCATGGCAAAAAATGTCAGTTAGCAAGGGAATTATAGCAACTGTAAGAAGAAGCCAGAATTACATTTTTTTCTAGAAAATGTGAAAAAGTGAAGTACAACAAACAAGAAATTTGATTGGTCACCTTTGAAGAGGTCAGCCCAAACTGTTCGTGAAGATTGAGTATCAAAAGCACAAATGCCAGTGATCCAGATAAAACTTACAGATAGTGATCCTTGACTGAGTCAAATGCAAATGCAAAAATTTGAAAAGAATTTTTATGGGTGGCTCAATATACAGGTGAATATATAATTGTCATTGGATCAGATTCACATATTTTAAAGTAGATCAGTCATTGCTGTCTATAAAGACAAAATTGGAAAAGCTGAAATGCCAGTTCAGTGAATAAATGTTTTCAGAAGGAATGCATGAATCAAACTTGAAATCTGGACAGAGATTACAGATAACAGTTATAAAATATTCCTCAGACAAATTACCTTAGCAGTAAGGAAAGCTGAAATGTTTGTTGTCATGTTATGGACCCAAGTGGAGAGCCAAGTGGGTGGGGAAATGCAGAGAGAAATCTGGAGATCAGTGCAAGAAGAACACAGGATGCATCTAGTTACAGAAATGGAATTATGATTGTGATTAGCTTCTATTTTCTTCTGTCTATGTTAGGGCATGGCAGAAATCTCTTAACTGTCAAATACAGGTGTCTGAGCAGATTTAATCATTATTTTGAGAGAAAAGACCGAAATATTATTATAAATATATTCAGGAGCTCCCACTGATTGAGATTTTAGTGAAGTGTACAGGTGGAGGCAGTCAGTCAATAAGCATTTATTTAGTGCCTACTATGTACCAGGTAATATGCTAAGTGCTAGGGATGCAAAAAGATGCCAAAGGCTTTCTTTGTCCTCAAAGAGCTCAAGATCTAAGTACCAACAAGCTATATCCAGGATGAATAGGAAATAATTAAAGAACAAAGACACTGAAATGAAGAGGGTTGGAATAGGCTCCCTGTAAAACAGAGATGTCAAACACACAGCCTGCTATATTCTCAAGTGTGATCATAAGCAGATTAAAATGCTTTAAGGACAGACCAGACAACATTAGCCTTATTTCCTTTTTATTTTTAAAATTAATGTTTTATTGATGCTTTGTGGGTTTTGGGGGGTTTTTTTGGTCATAATCATTTCTAAATGTAACTTACCTGTTCATCTCCTCTTCTTCAATGAACATCCCCTTGAAACAATCAAGATTCTATTTGGAATGTGGGGGGGGGAGCGGGGAGGGAGGTGAGGGAGGTGGCTAAGTGACTTCCCCAGGATCACACAGCTAGTAAGTATCTGAGATCCAGATTTGGATTCAGGTTTTTCTGAGTCCAGGGCCAGTACTCTATCCACTGTGCCACCTAGCTGCCCCAACAAACAAAGAAAAAACAAGCAATGCAAAGAAAAACCAAGCAAGACAGAGAAGGGTGGGGTGGGGAGGGTCTGACATTGTTGTGAGACTTTTTATAACTATAGTTCCTTAGCTCAACAAAAGGAGGGAAGCAAATTTCCTTATTTTATCTGTGGTTCTTTGAATTCCCAGTTTGTTCAGTTATCCCACCAATTAATAGAAATTCACCATTTTCAGTTTTCCATTAGCACAAAAGTTCTATTATGAACTTTTTTTTGTATATATGTAAATTTTATTTCTGCCTTTGACTATCTTGGAAGTATATGGTCAACATTAGGGTCTCCGGACAAAAAGGTATGAAGAATTTAGTGACACTTCTCACCTAATTTTTTTCACAAAATTATTGATTTTTTTGTTTTATTACTTTTTGAAGTTTTCTAAAATTATTGAACTAATTTATAGCACTACCAATAGTTTGTTAGTGACTATCTTCCTGTAGCCAGCCTCTCTAGCATTAACTATTGTTTTTCTTTAATCATCTTTCAGTATCCTGGGTGTAAATTAAAACTTCACACTTGTTTTATACTTGATTTTCCTGTTACTAGTGATTTGGAGTTATCTTTTATAGTGTTGCTGATATTTTGTAATTCTTTTGAAAGCCATTCATATCCTTTGCTATTTATGTGTTGGGGAAATAGGTCTTGGTCTTATATACTTGTGTTAGTTCTTTATATTTCTTAATTATCATTTACCAAATATATTTGATATAAAGATATTTTCCCCAGAAATTGTTCTTGTTTGATAGAACCACAAGTTTAGGAGATCATAGTAATACTGGATCTATCTATCTATCTTTCTGTCTATCTATCTCTCTCTGTCTGTCCTTCCATCTGTCCATCCGTCTATCCATCCATATATATATACTTAGGTTCCAATAGATTCTTGGGGTCAATATTCTTGGGGTCAAGATGGAGAAAACAAGACTCATTGACAGTACAGTTAGGTCAATTTGGAACTGGTTGAATGTCTGTAATCAAAGTGTGTTAATGTGTTAATATCCAGTGACGCAGATTTTAAATGTCAGAAGGATCTGTCTTTGTTCTTTTGTCATTCAATCACTTCAACAATGATGTGGATATAGCAATAGAAGGTATTTTTGTGTCAAATATATGGATAATTCAAGTTGAGAAGCATAGCTAAAATTTTAGATGACATGTCATGTAGAAAGGTTTCAGTAGATAATAATGGGCTGAATCTAATAGGATGAAATTTGATAGAGATGAATTAAAAGACCTATATTCTGGACCCCCCAAATTAACCTTAGTGTTAGATAGATATAGACAGACAGCAATGTTTATGATACAATTTGGGTGTTTCGATGGACTGCCCATTCAATAAGTTTGAACAATGTGACATGGCAGTACAAAATAAATTATGCTTTCCTAGCCTGTATCGAGAAGGTTATTATTTGAAATGCAGAAACTGGTATTTCTTCTGTGCTAGGTGGATAGAATGCCAGACTTGGTGTCAGGAGGTCCTGAGTTCAAATCCCAACTCCAACACTTACTAGTTGTGCGGCCATGAACAAGTCACTTAACCTTGTTTGCCTCAATTTCCTCATCCACAAAATAAGTTGAAGAAGGGAATGACAAATCACTCTAGTATTTTTGCTAAGAAAACCCAAAATGGGGTCACAAAGAGTCAGACACAACTGAAATGACTGAACAACAACAAAAACTGTCCAGGTCAGGCCTTACCTGGAGCATTATGTTTGTTTCTGGGTGTCAAATTTAGGAAAGGCGTTGACAAATCAGAGCATTTGGAGAAAAGAAGATGAGGAGATTAAGTTTGTTAAATGCTCTCTCTTTCCCAGCTTAAGTGATATTATAAGAAGGGAATAATAACAGATAAGGTTTGATCTCTGAGGTCCCTCCTAACTTAGTTTTTTTTATTTTTTTATTCCATCATACACTTTAATTTTGTAAAGCTGTTATTCACAGAACAGTTTATTTGCTGCAAGTTTCTTCTGTAATGATTATAGGAATTTATTTCAAATTAAGGTAAGGAAGCCTGTGGTGTTTAGGTTATTGCTGGGTGTGGGAGCTACACCACTTTTTAAAGGGAACTTGGCCTAGAAGGAGAAAACATGCCTGGAAGGAGGGGAGGAAGGGCAGAAACTGAGAGAAGGAACAGAAATCTCAGCCAAAAGACTTCAGAAATATGATTAGCCTGGAGGGTTAGGCAGAGATTTGTGAAACATTGTCCAAACCAGGAGAATAGCCAGAAAAATGCCGAGCAGGGAGGAACCCAAGGAGGCAGCCTTATGACAGTTTGTCTCATGAATGATCCTTGCCTGAGGCATCCCCTTACAGGGGCAGTAATAGGATATATTCCTGTGACATTCAACTTAGTCTGTGTCACTTTGGGCTCAGGTAGTTTGGGCTCAAATAAGTGTTGTGATTTCCTGAGATATAGATATTGTGTCTACCATATAGTGGCCTAGATTCTTTTTTCAATCATAATGCCTAACATTTATCTAGTACTTTGTTTACAAAGTGCTTTACACATATTAGCTTATTTTATGCTTCTGATAACCCTGGGAAATAGGTACTATTATTATCATCCCAATTTTACAAATGAGGAAACTGAGGCAAATAGACTCACTCGGGATCACACATCTAGTCAGTGTTTGAAGCTGTTTTTTATTTCAGAACTTCCTGATCCAGGCCCACCTAACTATCAGTGTATAAAATTTCTATTGAGGTTAGCTGAAATATTGTCATACTGTTATTACATTCAGTGAATATTATTTAAAGAAATGCAAATGCCCTGCCTATATTACCCAGTGTGGTGCTTGTTGTAAGTGAAGTGGCTTTTCTGAGTGGGGAAAACTACAGCAGACTAATTTCTTCCTAACAGACTTCTTTTCATGCCTTATGAACCATCCATAGCTTTTGAGATTAGATGGTTCTCTTCTATAGGACCTACAACTTATCATCAAGATATTACTTTGATATGTGGATAGAGCTTTTTTTTTTTTTTTGGTTGTTGTTTTATTTAAACTGGACCTGTGCTTTCTCTGGAACTCCTTCTACAAATGTAGATCAGAACTTTCTCTGCAACTTGGTCTTGGAGAGCTGCCTGACTTTGATGTTAGAGACTTGAATCCTGTAAGTCCTGACTTTAAGGCTAGCTCTCTTTCCCTTATTCCACAGAGCCTCTAGGTATATCATATTCACTGTTGAACCATTCTGTTCTATGAGCTTGCTTTTTTTTGTTGTTGTTGGTATAAATGTCTACCTATTTAGCTAGGCTTTAAGCTTTTGAGTCGTCTTTGGCTTTCTATTCTTCTTTACTCCAAATAAAATCAGTTGCCACATCTTGTTTTTTGTCTCCATAGCATTTCCCAAACTCATACTTTTGTTCAGTCATGTTTGACTCTTTGTGTGACCCTATTTGGGTTTTTTTTTTTGGCAAAGATGCTGGAATGGTTTGCAATTTCTTTCTTTATTCCATTTTACAGATGAGAAATTGAGGCAGACAGACTTAAGTGACTTGCTTAGGATCACATAGCTAGTTAAGTATCTGAGGCTGGATTTGAACTCGGGAAGATATCTTCCTGACTCTAGGGCCAGCACTGTGTCCCTTAGCTGGCCCAAATACACACTATGACCACCCCATTTCAGGCTCTAATTTTTCACTTACTTGAACTATTGTCATACCTTCCTAACTGGTCACCCCACCTCCATTCTTTTATCTCTCCAGTCTCTGCAAAAATACCCTTATTAAGTTGTGTTTTTCTGCACAAAACCTTCAGCAGTTCCCATCTGTCTACAGGATGAAACAATGATTTCTTAGCTTGATTTTTAAGGCTTTTCACAATCCACCTCAAAGGCATAAAGTAGTGGAAAGAGCTGATTTAGGAACTAGAGGACCTCGGCTTCAGGAAAAGTGAGTTCTTAGGAGTTTAAGGAAGCTCTGCCATATGCTGGATAGTGACTTTAGGCAAGTATGTTGACTTCTGTGGTCCTTAGTTTTCAAATCTGTAAGATGAATGAGTTGGAATAGAAAATCTTAGAAGTTCCTTTTACCTTTAAATGGTATGTGTGTGTATAAATGTATACATGCATAATGTATATGTATTGTGTATGTATAATATATACACATACACTCACATATTTTAATATAAATTATGAATAGTATTACAATATGTTATATAATAATATTAATGCTATTATAAACAGATTTACTTTTCATCTTTATTTCATATCACTCCCTTCATGTACTTCACATACCAACTAAGATGGACCACTAACTATTTCTTGATTTTCATCTGCATTTTTTGCACCTCTTCATTCTTGCAGACAATTTGCAATAGTTAGAATGCTCTATATGAGCTTGTTGAAGTTTTTTCTTAAAGGCTCATTTCAGTTGTAATCTCCCTTGTGAAGCCTTCTCTGATGTTCCCAGTTGAAAGTGCTTTTTATCTCCAAAAACTTTGTTTCCTTAGCATGGTTCTCTACTTTCCCTTATCACATTCTAACTTGGATTTGTTGTACTTATTTGTGTCCATGTTACAATCTACCACCCCCATTAAATTGTAAGTTCACTAAAGGGCAACGTCTGTGTCATTTTTCATTTTTGTTACCCCTAGCTGAATTTCTTGTCATGTAGTAGACTCTTAATAAACGTTTATTGAACTGAAATGAATTTAATATAATGAACAAATGATAAACTAAATTGATAAAATATTAAGAAATTAATATTCAAATATTGCAATAATGCAAATAAAATACTAAATCACATACAGTTAAATTATTTTAAAAAATGATATCTTTTGAAGCTAGGTATATCTAAGATATAAGAGCCATAAGAAGTTATTGGCTTGGCTTATCCATCCCTTACTTGTTATCAGTTACTCTTCTCTAATCAAGCCCTGGTATACATACATTTGAAATTTATAGGTCGCTCAGAAACCACAGTGAATTTGGCAGGTTTTTGTAGCATAGTAGTACTTATAATAAATTCTTGTTAATTTATTGATTGATCTAATACCACTCTATTATGGCTATTTGCCCAAATTGGTTAAATTGCAAGAGTCCAGGTTGACTCTTAAACCTTAGGTATGTTTTTTTAAAGCAATAGGGGTTAAGTAACTTGCTCAAGGTTACATGGCCAGTTATTTCTGGGTGTGGTGCTGAGTATCTGAGCCCGGATGTGATCCAGGTCTTCCCGACACTGGAGCCAGTGTTCTTACTCGCTGAGCCACCTGGCTTCCCCTAAGGTGTTTGTTTTTGAGTCATAGGTGGAAGGGCAGAAAGTGCCAAAGTCGGGTAGTGAATATCCCTAAAAGGCCACAGTGTTGAAGACTAGTCTGTGCTGAACACCTTAGCATTCAATGAATTTCTGCATATAAAAAATAGGTACATTTCATGATCATTTTCATTAGAGCCCACACTGACAAAATTATAAAAACAAACAAGTCTGTCACCAGTATTCATCTCTTCCTTTTAGTGCCCCATGCCTCAAAGGAACAGCTGCAATTATACAGACAATCATACAGTATGATTACTGTAAATGTCCTGTTGGTACACCCTTCATAGTTTTGAATTCTTAATGATGGCCCAGTGCCTTTTATCTTTCCCCATCTTTCTATTTCATCAGAAATGTGTTCTGTTCCCTGCTCTCTCTAGGCTTTTCTACATGACTAATATAATCATTTTTTGTTATAGTGCTAATTGCTAACAATGTGTTGTTTCCATCTTCCCCAATAACATTTTAGATTTTAATATGATCTCCATTGTCTAAAAGAGGGTATTTCACGATCATTGGTCAATGAGTGAAGAAGATATTTTAATGCCTTGCTGTTCACAACATGTAGATACGTACCTCATGTTAGTAATAAAGCCATGGAGATGTAGAAGGTCTGCAAAACTTCACAAAATTAGCGGGGAAACTATTGCATTGTCCTCTTTTTAAATTTAATTTTAGAGGGTCTAGCTAATAAAGAATATTGACTCACCATTGAGGAGGGGTAAATAACTGGGAAAAAATCAGCAATGAAGTCATGACTGATAAAACAAAGACAATGTGCATTATAATGATCACATATAAATCAAGAGAATTGCAAAGACCCCAGGGGTACTAGGCAGTTGGAGGTCCAGATGCAGCAGTGAATCAAAGCTTGACAGGCAGCTTGGGGAGTCCAGGTAAACCCCATGTGTCAGTCATACTTAAGAAGACCTTGGAAACACGGCAAAGTTTATCTTGGACAGCAAGCTTCATATACCCTTTGAACCAAAGATTGGCTTTACAGGTTATATAGTTAACCCCAAGTTTGAAGTTCCAAAGGCAGTTGTTGTAGTGTGGGTATAAATCACATCTGAAATAGCCTAAAAATTCTGAATGGCTAGAATCAGTATTTTAGAGTTGGGAGGAACTATTCCAGTCCCCTCATTTTATAGATAAGAAAACTAAGGCTTGCATAACTTAATGTGATGTCTCCAAGATCAATCAGCTAGTTTTTGATATAGATCAGGGGAAGAGAATATACTTTTGAGACTCATTTGTGTATCTAATACGGAGAGAACTTTAGGATTACTTCATATAATAAATAACATTGTTCTCTGTTCATTTGAATAGGAATTCTATATATCTATTTAGAGAAATGATTATTTCTCTTCTACATTAATAATTGAATCTGGACTAAGATTTTTTTTTTTCATTTCCTTTCCTCATGTGGAAATCAACCCCTGTAGGTTATTCAGGCAGCCTTTGAAGTACAGGGCTCATAATGAGATGAAATCTTGGGTGAAACTGAACCAACTGGAAAACTCCGATCTGTTCAAAAGGTTAAGAAATTTTAGGTTAGGTGAATTGATGGATTCTGGTCCATTGTGTTTTGCTCAGATAGGTTTGGGTAAAAGTGGCTTCCCCTTTGTCTAGGTTACCTAGGTGATATGGTGTGATATGGGTATAGATAAGTCTCTTTGACCAAGACTGAGTGATCAGTCACATCTTCCACCCCTGCCAGACTCTCATTAGAATAAATCTACCTCTCATATTATTCATTATTTCTAGTAGTTAATCAATCAGAGTTGATTACCATTCTCAGAAATACCCATGCTTCTAAGGACTTATAAGTGTTGAGTGGGTTCCATCAAGGATCTTTGGAATTTGAGAGTGTCACTGACCACCTCCCCCTTATTAATTATTGCTATTATGATTAGTAAAATCATTACTTAGAAACTATCTCTCAAGTTTTTTATATGTCACGCTATCAAATGATGGTTTCCAAGTAGATCATTTAATTAGTGGATATTACATTAATAGTAAATAGAAATGTTGCATTACCATTTGAATAATATTGCTTTAATTTGTGAATTTTTATTTGTTGATACCTTTTTAGTTGCCTGTAATGCCTTTCTTATCTGGACAGCTACGGGTGTAGTGAATAGAGCACCAGCCCTGGAGTCAGGAGGACTTGAGTTAAAATTCGGCCTTAGACACTTGACACTTAACTATCTGTGTGACCCTGGGCAAGTCACTTAACTCTAATATCCCTGCCTTCCCCTCTCCAAAAAGACCAAAAAAAAGGCCATTCTTATTTTGTTTGAAGTTTCCAGAAGTTTTTCTTTCCTAAATTTTGAAAAGGTGAAACTAAATACAAGGTTACTATCTTTGATGGTACTATTGTCATTTCAGTGAAAGCTACAAATAAATTATAGCCTTGTCACCAATTATGCATTTTCAGTTCATGGCAATTTCATAGTTTGATTCATATTGTTTTCTAACAAGAACCACTGGGGAAAAGTCCAAGCTGAGTCACTTGAAAAGAAGAATTTAAAGGGTTGATTCTTGCTATTGTACAGAGAAATATTTTTGCATGTATTCATTTAATATTGTTATACATGTATTGGAAAGACAAAATCTTACCAACAAATTTTTGTGCTTTTTTTCTTGCATATTATTTAAAATGTAAGGAAGAAGGTGAAAGTTCAAAAATGTTTTCATAGGGAAATTAAGATTACAAGGACAAGTTTTTACAGTGTATACGTACATGTGTATATATATATAATGGCATAAGTATTTTAATGAACTTATGATATCAGTTAATTCTAAGATCTTAAAGGAGATGTCTCTTTCTTTTTTGCTTTTGTTATTCATGTCTTTTTCTCTGCATGTGGAATTAATGACTGAAATTGAATTCCATCATGAAACAAAAAAATTAATGTTATCTTGGGGGTGCCTAGGTGGCACAGTGAATAGAGCACCAGCCCTGGAGTCAGGAGGACCTGACTTCAAATTCGGCCTCAGACACTTAACAGAAAAACTAGCTGTGTGACCTTGGGCAAGTTACTTAACCCCAACTGCCCTCCAAAAAGCAAAAAGCAAAAAAAAAAAAAATTAATGTTACATTTATTTTTGTCATTTAATTCAGTTTAAAAAATGACGTAGTGGATATAATGCTGATTTGATATCAGCAAGTCCTAAATTAGAATTCTGCCTTATTAATAGTGCTATTATCCTGGGTAGTAACTTAAGTTTTCTCAGTCTGTTTCATGACACCTGCTTTACAGTATTGTTAACAATTACAATCTCTGAGTGGCTGGGTGCTGCAGTGAATAGAGCACCAGCCTTGGAGTCAGGAGGATTTCAGTGCAAATTTGGCCTCAGACAATTGACACACTTGCTAGCTGTGTGACCTTGGGCAAGTCACTTAATCCCAATTGCCTTGCCTTCCCCCCTCCAAAAAACAAAAACAAAATTACTATCTCAGTGTTTTTATGAGGATCCAATGAGATAGATAGATAGATAGACAGACAGAAATACAGATAGATATAGATATACATATATAGATATAGATATATATGTATAAATATATAATTTCTTCACAAGGAGCAGAAAGGGTACATGAGATAATATAGGGACATAAGAAACAAAAGATAGCAGTGGTGAGAAAGGTAGATTGATCAATCAAGATAATTATTCCATATTACAAAATTTTTTTTTAAAGGGGAGAAGTAATTAATAAAAAACACAGTAAAACAGAAAACAATACAACACATTAGTTATGTCTAAGGACATAGGAAATATTCAACAACTGCCATCTTCTGCCTTTGCTATGAAAAGAGAGGTGAGTTTTCTTAACTCCTCTCCAGGGGCAAGTTTGCTAATTTTAAGTAAAGCATTTTCAGTTTCTTTTTCATTTGCTTCCATTTACATTGCTTTAGTCATTAATTAGATTGTTTTTCTGGTTCATTTTTGGGACTTTTAGAAAGTGCAATTTCAAATTGCTTTCCAAGATGCTTTCCCATTCAGAGCTCCATCAATAATATGTTGCCTGTCCTCCAGAAGCCCCTCTATCTTTGTTTCCCTCTTTTGTCCTCTTAGCTAACTTACTGGATGTAACTTCTGAGAGAAATGCTTGTTTTTCTCTTATATTTATAACCATTTATTAATTGAGATGAATATTTTCCCTTTTATGTTTGCTCATTCAGAAATCAGCCCCTTGTGGATTATTCAGTCAGCATCTGAAGAACATTGCTGATAGATAAGATTGTCCAAATTATGGGGTTAAACGTTTTTTGACCTCGTTTAGGACTCCATCCAACTAGAAGCCCTTGCAAGGAGAATCTGATCTAGGTAGAAATTTTTTTCCATTTCTCAAATGCTTTATTAACTTCTGATTTACATCATTCATTTCCGCCAGATTTTGAGATACAAATTTTCTCCCCGTTTTTCCCCTACCCACTGCCCCAAAATAACAGTCCCCACAGGATATCCCCTCCTCCAATCTGCTCTCTCCCATATTTTCTCCCATACCCCTTTCAACTTTTCCAGTAGGGCATGGTGGATCTCTATGCCCCAGTGCCTGTATATCTTATTTCCCAATAACATGTAAAATAGTATTAATAATAGTATATATGTATGTATATATATATATATATCTTTTTTATTTTACACATTTGATTTTAAAACTTTGAATTCCAGATTCATTCCCTTCCTCCCTTGTCACCCACCCTTATTGGGAAGATAAGCAGTTCAGTATAGGTTGTACACGTGTAGCTAATGCAAAACATTAACATAGTAGATATATTGTAAAAGACTGACTATATTTTCCTCTCTCCTATCCTGCCTCTCACTTGTTCTATTCTCTACTTTGATCTCATACCTTTTCAAAAGTGGGTGCTTCCAACTTCCCTCCCCCCAGCCTGCCCTCCCTTCCATTATCCCCCTTCCCATCTCCTTCCCCCCTACTCTCCTGTAGGCTGAGATACCCTATTTACTGTGTATTTCATTCCCTCCCCAAGCCAAATTCAATGAGAATAAGGTTGACCCATTCCCTTTTGCCTTCCTGTTCTTCCCCTCCATTGTAACAGTTTTCCCTTGCCTCTTCTATATGAGATAGTTTACCCCATTCTGTCTCTCCTCATCTCCTTTCATTATATTCCTCTCTCACCTCTTAATTTCACCTTTTAAGTATCATCCCTTCCTGTTAAATTGGTCCTGTGCACTCTATGTATACCTGTAAACATATATGCACACATTCACATATGTATTCATATGCCCATATACCCTCATATATATATATATATATATATATACACATATATAGATATATATTTCTATTGCCTTCAACTATTTTCATACTGAGAAAAGTTTCATCAGTTACAATTATTTTTTTTCCCATGTAGGAATGTTAATAGTTTAACTTTGATAAGTTCCTTATGATTTCTTTTCCTTGTTTACCTTCTCATGCTTCTCTTGCTTCTTGTATCTGAATGTCAAATTTTCTATTCAACTGGTTTTTTCATCAAGAATGCCTGAAAGTGGGGTGGCCAGGTAACACAGCGAGTAAGAGCACTGGCCCCAGTGTTGGGATGACGTGGGGATCGAATCCAGGCTCAGACACGTAGCACCCACCCAGAAACACCTGGCCGTGTAACCTTGAGCAAGTTACTTAACCCCCAGTTGCTTTAAAAAAAAAAGAAAAAAAGAATGCTTGAAAGTCCTCTATTCCATTGAATGACCATATTTTCCCCTGAAACATGATACACAGTTTTGCTGGGTAGGTGATTCTTGGTTTTAATCCTAGCTCCTTTGACCTCCCTAATATCACATTCCAAGCCCTTCAATCCCTCAGTGTAGAAGGTGCCAGATCCTGGGTTATCCTGATTGTGTTTCCACAATATTCAAATTGTTTCTTCCTGGCTGCTTGTAAAATTCTCTCCTTGATCTGGGAATTTCACAACCTGGCTATAATATTCCTAGGAGTTTACTTTTTGGGATCTTTTCCAGGAGGTCATTGGTGGATTCTTTCAACCTTTATTTTGCCCTCTGGTTCTAAAACATCAGGGCAGTTTTCCTTGCGAATTTCTTGGAGCATGATTTCTAGGTTCTTTCTTTGATCATGGCTTTAAGGTAGTTGAATAATTTTTAAATTATCTCTCCTGGATCTATTTTCCAGGTCAGTGGTTTTTCCCATGAAATAATTCTCCTTGTCTTCTATTCTTTCATTTGTTTGGATCTGTTTAACAGCATCCTGATTTCTCATAAAGTCATTAGCTTCCATTTGCTCCAATCTAATTCCGAAGCAATGATTCTCCTCATTGAGCTTTTGAGATTCTTTTTCCATCTGGCAAATTCGACTTTTTAAGGCATTTCTCTCCTCATTGCCTTTTTGAGCCTCTTTTGCCATTTGAATTAGTTTATTTTTTAAGATGGTATTTTCCTCAGTCAGGCTATTGACTCTCATTTCATAATTTTCTTGTATTGTTCTCATTTCTTTTCCCAATTTTTCTCCACTTCTCCTATCTGCTTCTTAAGTTCCTCTATGGCCTGTAACCAGCTTGTATTTTCCTTTGAAACTTTTGGTGCAGGAGTTCTGTCTTCACTGTCTTCCTCCTGTTCTATGCTTTGCTCCTTTTTGTCCTCAAAATAAGGGTCTAATGTTGGATTCTTCTGCTTGCTTTGCTTCCTTTGCTTGCTCATGTTGCCACTCAATTACTTGACTTTTGGGCTTTTTGCCACAGTAGTACTCTGCTACCAGACAGGGGAGCTTCGTACCAAACCTAGGGTTTTCTCAGCTGCTGGAGGTATTAGTTGGGTGCCCTTGCTGAAGCCTCTGCACACTGGCAAGCTGGACACATACCCAAGGACTTCCACTCTAGACCACAATCCAGATCCAAGCAACTTAAATCAAGGGCGATTACCCCTCAGACTGGTGGCTTGGTCCCCCTACACTCTGCAGGCCAGGAGCTGAAGCTGCCATGTGGGGGTGGCTGTACAGCTGAGCAGAGGCTTCTCGCCCTGGGGGTCAAAAGCGATGCACTCCCTACTACTGAGTCCCAAAGTCTGCACTGCACTGACCTCTCACTTTATCCTTAGCATCTATGTGTTGATAATTCTGGAGACGGCTACAGCTGGTGGTGTTCTGTAGTCCCTCCAGCTGGGGCTGGTCAGGTACACCCTGGGGCTAAAGCCTCAGAGTGGGGCTGCTCTCGGCTCCCAGAGCCCTGCACTGGCTGCTTCCTGCAGGCCTGCTTGGTTGTCCTCAGTGGGAGGTTAGCTTCTCTGTGTCATCTTGTGGGTTCTGTAGCTCCAAAGTTTATTCAGAGTCCCCTTTTACATGAATTGGGGAAGGTGGAAGCCAAAGCTGGGTGGAGGACCTGCTTCTACTCTGCCATCTTGACTTTGACCCCCTCTCTACCTGAATTCAATCTCTAAGTAGAATTTTTAAGCCACCATCATTCATTGTTCACTGACAAGGTAGAGGATAAATCCTTTTGTATAGATTCCTGCCCCCAACCCCAAGCAGTAGCATTCTGGCTAAATCTCTCTTTATCCAAAAGTGCCAGGATCAGAATCACACAGCCAACCCTTCATTAGGATAGGCTCACTTTCATTATAATACACATTATCTTATTAATTATTAACCATTCAGAGTTGATTGCTGCCTATTGGGAACACCCACTCTTCCAAGGGAGGCCTCCAAGAGGTAGTTGGTTTGTGAGAGCCAAATGACCACCCTTTTATTAATTATTTGCTAGCCATAATTAATAAAATTAGTTATCCAGAAGTTATGTCTTTCAGACTTTTTATATGTCACACTTCTATCAGTCAATAAACATTTGTTAAACGTATACTATATGACAGGCACTATGCTAAGCATTGAAACCTCAGAGGGATTTTTATTTGAATTTCTGTTATTATTAGTAAGAGCAGTGTTCCATTTGGTTGTTAATAATCTGTCATTCTGTGTGTGTGTGTTTTCATAATATTTGACTATTAAGAAATGACTATTGGTGACGTGTTCTTGAAGTCAACGTGGTTCTTTGTGATTCCTGTTTCCTTTTCTATATATTTAATAAATATCTCTTGTATAGTCCATACTACAATTGTGTAAAAAAAAAAACAAAATGACAGGTTCATTGGCTTATAATGTACAGGTTTGAATCTCTTATTTTTTTGTCTTTCTGTTCTACAATCCTGTGGCACTTTTCCCATTCTCCATATTTAGCAGTTATCTGCCCGTTATTTCATTGCTTGAGTTCATATGAACTCTCTCAACTTAAGAAATTCATTAATAGCTTTGAAACAAAAATGCCCTTTTGTGCTAGAAAGGAGCTTATAGTTGATTTAGACTAGCCCCATTTTACAGATAAGTAAACCCAAAACCCTGAGAGGGAACATTGTTTGTTGAAGATGACATAATTATTAAGTTGGGGAACTGCTGCCTCCCTATTCCAGCACTTTTCCAATTTTGCCAGATTGCTTTTGATTTTGGTTTTCCAATAAAAGCAAGTACAGAATAAGATTGACCTTAGAGAAGATAATATAAAAATTCGCCTACTCCTGTTTTTTTTTTTTTTTGTAGAAGTGGCAAAGTATGAGTGGGGAACACTGAGCATAGTGTCAGACATTTCTGATATGTTGGTTATTTTGATGAAACGTTTTTTCTTTCTTTTAATTATTTGTTGTCATGAATTTCTTTTTGGCAGGAAGAGTGGGGAATGTAGGTGATATAAAAAAATATCAAAAACTTAATTTAAAAAAATCTAATCTTGGAACTCCAAAAATGAATGTCTCTCACCACCACCACCACCACCAAGAAAAAAAAAGGAAAGCAAATAAAGTCACACTTTTTAAAAGACCTTGAAACAAAGAAATGCAGCATAAAGGAATGAAGCAATTTAAAGAGTTAAAAAATCATTTCAGAATGTTATCATATCTTAAATGTTGTTATTATTTCTCTAAAAGCCTCTTTAAGAAAAAGGGAAACTCTCAAAGTGCTGAGAAGAGAAAGGTCAGGGAGAATAACATAATAAAGTTTTCTATCTATGGGGAATAACATGGATAAAATCTGTTATTGAAAATCCAGAATTTCATTTTTGAAGATTTGGCAGAATGAATGAGAGTTACTAATAATGCTGTGACCAAAATAGCACCCTGTATAACAATCACCTCCATATATTAAGGATAAATCTGTCTGCTTTTCCTCTTCAATTATGCCATGTGGTCCTTATGACTGAAGAAGGATCTTATTTTCAAAAGTGAAACCAATTCAGGAAACTGAAGCTAAGTAATTGAAGGACTTTGCTTTAAAAAGCCTTGTATAGAATCTCCTACAATATTATTGCCCTTTGGGGGTTTCTTTATACATTTCTTATTAATAATTCATTCACATAATTAGCCATATTCTCAGATCTTCTGAGTGTTTGTGTTTTAGTCACTTTAAAAAGCCAGCTTTCTTTGGGTTCGCTATGTCCCTTCATCTGCTCCCTACCTTCACTTTTCTGCATTTCCATGGTGGTTTTCAAATAACCTTACAGATGCACATGATATATTAGAGGTGAATTTAAAAGCAGAAGACATGGTGCAGTGGGAAAAAAGCTGGTTCCAGAGTCAAAGGATGTGGGTTCAAAACCCCTTTAATGACTACTGTCTTTGTGACCATGGACAAGTCACTTAACCTTTCTTAGCCTCAGTTTTCTCATATGTAAAACAAGGAAATGAGAACATCTCTTTTTTTTTCCAGATGACCTTTTAGGATCTGTCTACCTTTAGCTCTTTGTATGTATAGAAGTGTGTTCATGGGAGATTCAGTAGTATAGTGAATATTGAGCGTTGCACTTAAGAGTCACGAAGACCTGAGTGTAAATACTGCCTCTGATACTAGCTTTGTTGTATCAGGAATGTCTTTTAATCTCTCTGTGTCTCAGTTTTCTCCTTTGTAAAGCAGGAAGGTAGGCTTAATGGCAGCCAATGTCCCTTCCTCGGCTAAATCTATGTTCTTAAGACCATATTCCTTCCCTTGTTCTTCCATTCTTTCCTTCCTTCTTTCCCTTCCTTCCTTCCTTCTATTCCTTTCTTCCACCCATCTTTCAGTCTAATGTGATGTTATATATACAGTATTACAAACCCATGAGTGCTCTTCTCCTCACATGTACACCTTTGCAAAGTATTAGGGAGGTGTCTTTTAATATCCCTGGGGACAAGATGTTCTTCATATTTTTTTACAACATTTATTTTTAATTTGTTTTGTGATTATTTGTATTTCTATTATTGTGGTTTTTGTGAAAATTGTTTTCCTTGCTTTTCTTATTTAACTTTGCATCAGTTCATGTAAATCAGCCCATACTGCTCTGTATTCTTCATGTTCATTGTTTTTTAAAATATAGTAATTATGTTTATATATCAGAAAGTGGATATCTACCTTGTTTCTACTTCTTTGCCACCACAAAATGTGCTTATGTGTTTGTGTGTGTGTGTGTGTGTGTATAGAGATCTGTCTATATATACATACGCATACATACAGAGAGAGAAAAGAAGAGGGAGGCAGGCATATTTGGAGCCTTTATATTTGTCAAGTATCCACTGTTAACAGCATATCAAATGCTCAGCAGGTTTGTGAGAGAATTAATTTTTGGATTGCCCCTTGGTCGTTTCCCCCATTAGTCATCAAGCATTTTCTTTGTGTATACTAGAAGCCTATTCCTGATGGCTTCTGGGGACCAAAGAGTTTTTGTCCTTTATTAGCTTCACCTTCAAGGTCTGAAACTTTGTAGACAGGTCTTCTGTCCAGATTCTCTTCCAGTTGCATCTACACTCTTCTCTGTCTGAGCAGGACACAGGTTTTTCTCTGCCTTAATCCCTTTACTCTATTTATTAACAATAATTAATTAAATTAATTAATAATAATAACAAATAAAGATGCTTATTTGCTATTTTACATGCAACCTATAGCCCAGAGCTCCAAGCTCTGAATTTATCTGGGGCTGAGTCTGATCTGTAGGGTGGCCCAAAATAGAATACTTTGGCTCATGTTGTCTCTATCCCAAATTTACTCTGGAAAATAATCTAAGAATAATTGTGCTGTTTCATCTCCATTGATGAAGGTGAAAGTACACTTCATATCTTATGCAAGCATTAAAGATAACAGTGTATTTGTTGAGTATAGGATGGCATTTATTTCAGCCCATTGATGATGCACAAAATTCAGGGAGTTTTTACACATACACACACGTGTGCACACACACACATACATAGATGTATAATATTTATATTTGTTGTTGTTTGTCCTTCATTCTCAAGAAGGCCCATGATATCAGGAAGATGAGGCCATGACTTTCAAATGAATTGGATTTAAGTGAGGGAAGGCTGGGCAAGATCACCAGTCTCACTTTTTTTCCTCTGGAGCCATCTGATTCCAGTGGCAAGATATAGATCAGGACAACTGGAAATTGTCCTGCAATATTTCTAATATAGAGATGTAATAAATATATACATATACATATGTTTGTGTGTGTGTGACACACACACATGCACACACACCAGTCCCTCACCCAAGTGGGAGATGTGCTTGGAAACATCTTACACAAGCAGTAACCGTTTCCACTATTTGAATAATTCACTAATGGTAGATAACAAAGTTCAGTTTTTCTCCCATGTTATGTTTTCAGTAGCTCATTGTTCCTTTTTCCTACACTAGAAGCTATGTTCATGAAGCTTTTCTCTTTCTAAGAAGCCTACTGACCAGAAAATTCCCTTTGTCTTGATGGACTCTTTAGTTCACACTATCCAGAAAGGACTCTCCATGACTATTATTAGGTTGAGAATATATCTGCTTCAATCATTACCTCTTTAGGAACTCTTGAGACTCTATCATTAATGCCCATCTGTTGCCATCTCTTATGCTAGAGAAGTCTGCTCTTGGGTCTCTGGTTTCTGATTGAAGAATTAGGGAGAAAAAAAAAAAGGTGACGGCAAAAGGTAGACAGGAAATTGAGGTTCAGAAATTCTTGTCATGTGCTATGTGGAGCCAAGCATTTATATTTTACATTTTCCCACAAAGCTTTGATCAATATCTTCTGTCCAGAGTCTAGGTAAAGTGTTAATATGGAAACCTTTCCATACCCGAACCCATAGCTTAATGAGGATTTTTGGAAGGAAAGCATGGATGAGAAAGACTGAATGAGTCTGTTGATTCTTTTTATTGGCCAGTTAATTCATATAAATCAATGAAACCTGCTTTCTGGGAGGGGCATGTCCATACTTATAGAGGTGGGTGCAATACAAAGTCTAAAAGACTTACTAGTATACAAACTTCTTATATCGATCAGCACCCTAGCACCCCAGAGGTCAGGTGCTATTTTTTGTTTTAGATAAAATTTAATGGCATTTTTCTATTTTTAACTTCTCCCTTACCTTTCTTCTGATATGCTGAAATGTACTCCTGTGCCTCCCATATCACTCCTACTTCTAATAATGAAGACTCTAACAAAGAAGTGTTATGTTGAAAGCATTCTTTTTGTCAATAAAGATATTATCTTTTCTAATAAGCTGATTTTTAATTTGAGATGGCATGTATTTCCATGTCATAGTTCAGCTTTTGATTTTTAATTTAAGCTTTCATCTTCTAATGTATCAGGTTAGGAACAAAATGGTATTACTTTTCTTTAAGATTATGAAAATTCAGTGAAATATTTAAACACTGCTTTGCCAGGAAGTTTTTTTTGTTTTTTAAAGAGGAGATAATTATTACAATCGTGCTGGAAAAAAATCTCATTGCTCTGTTTTTCTGTTTCTTTGTCTTTAAATGAATACCACTTTATTTTAGCAGGAGGTAAAGAAAGATATGAAAAGTGCCTCAAAATTCAGCAGCATTTTAAGTAACTGTTTATATAAGTTATTTTTATATAAACAATTATTTTCTACTAGTGACTCATGAGATTAGCAAGTTGGAGTGGACCTATTTTGCATAGACATTATGTGTTCAGTTTTATGTAAATACAGTATTCCATTCAGTTTCATGGTGGGGAAAAGTAAAATGCTTATTACCTGTAGAAATAAAGCCCACTGTCACAAGTCCTCTCTTGGGAAATGTGCTTAAATTGAGAAATAAAGGTAGAATGAGCTCACTTTAATCTCCCATATTTGTAGCTTTCATTATAATTAATTATTTGGTGGGCTAGGTGCTAAATTCTGTATGGAGAGCTAATAGAGTTATATATATTCTCAATATTTGATTCACTGGGTAAAACTCTGGTTATTGCATCTAAATTATCAGTCTGCTCAGGAGAATTGACTTCTAATCCCAGTAATGCCTCTCGCTACCTGTGTTGATATAGGGCATTTTAAACTTTTGTTCTGTGTCTCAATTTCCTCACTTGGCAGGTTGAGATAATGATAATAAAAGGACAAGTGTGTTTTGAGGACAAAAGTGAAATAAAAACATGGGAAATATGGTTTTTGAAAGCTAGAAATACAGTGCAAATATAAGTGACTATTTTGCATTTTACGATTTTATGTATATTCTTTTGAATTCAGCAGCAGCATGTTATAACTAAAAATGTCTCCAAAATACTTTTGTGGAATGTGGGGAGGAAAGGTGATTTCTTTGGGTAACTCCCAGTGAGGAAACTTCTACTGTTGATGCAGATTTGCAAATGTTAGCTGCATGGGCATCAAGCAGTGAAATAACTTGCCAGGGTCCTGTTAGCCAAATATGACAGAGAAGGAGCTTGATCCATACTTATGCTGTGTATGAGGGCAGCCTATTATTCTCTTTTAACATGATGCCTTTCTAGATACTGAGATACAAAAGTAGCAACAGTACTTAGCACAGTGTAGGTGTAAGCACATAGTAGGTGCTTACTAAATGTTTAATGACTGATAGGCTGATTGTAGAAACCTTGAAGTCATTTTTTATATTTTGTAGGGAAGAGTCCAGTTAGAAGGTGGAATGCATTTGCATTAGAGGTCTTAAGGTTCTTTGTCCTGGTGACTCTCAAGCCTAGCATGTTTCTGAAGTTTCTTCATGTAGACTGGTTTGCAGCAAGAGGACAGACTCTGAAAGTCACTTCTAGTAGTATATATGGTACCAGGTTTCTGATAGAGAACTGGATCAGAATCTTAGGAGCTCCCCCAGAAATACTGCTGCAGCAGAACGGAAGTTAACAAAGGGAAATAGTGTATTACTTGCTCCTCTCTCTGTATTACCGCTCTGCCTGTGGCTTTTTTATATTCAGACTTGTTCGGATTATGTTAGAATTGCAGGAAGGAAACATGATTATTTATTGTTTCTCCATATATCACTAGAATAGTTTGGCAGACCCTGCTGACAGACAGAGTGAAAGATAGTTGCCTCGGTCTGTTCTGTCTATTATCTTCACAAGTGGAAAAGAGCCCTGATAGCTCATAAATGTTGTAGCCATTGGTAAGCTGCTTCTTCCCTAGAATGAAGATGAATGTCTTAAAAGATCTAAGGCATTATTTGCTACAATGCACTCTAACTACAATGGATATTCTTTCTTTATCTCCTCCCCCTTTCTTTAGTATCTATTATATCCAGAGAGGCTGAAGAGCCTTCTATAAAAGTGGAGTCTTTTGATAATTTTTCTAATAAAAGTAAATCTGTAAAATTAGATATCAGGGTTACAAGGTAGCATTTTTATCATTTGAAAAAACTCTGTTAATAGAGCATAAAAATAAAGGTCATTTAAAATGAGATTGTTTTTAAAAAAATTCTGTTGTGGACAACTAAGCCAAAAGAATTTCAGGTCATCTGAGGGTTAGAGATATTATACAGTCAGCTCATTCAGCCTATGAGTGATTATTTTTCATTTGTTTTTAATAGGATCTATTATGATCTCTTCCTCTTTTAATTGAAATTACATTTATTGGCCAGATCATATACTTAAATCTCAACTTTTAAATAGCACCAAAAAATAAAAGACTAGAAGGCCAGATAAGAACATTACCTTGGGAGTAATAATAATAATAATAATAAAGTAATACTTATAAATTCTTCACTATTACCAACCCTTAACTTTATTCAAAAAATCACTCCCACAGTGCTTTGCACATATTAGACACACGAATACAGTGTGTATGTGCCTGTGGGAAAGAGAAAATGCCTACGACTTAAAATTACTTGTATTTCTGATATTTGCAATTGTTCAATCCTCAGAATTTTATTTGGTGTTTCTTGTATGTATGGCACTGTGGATTCATATGTAATGAATGAAAAAAAAATCCCATATCACATAAAGTTTCTATCTTAACAACAAAAAAACATTTATTAAGCAACTTCAGTGTGCCAAACTCACTACAGGTAATTCAAAATTGTACTGAATTAAATTCAAACTTGACTCTCTGAGCTGATTGTTAAATTTTCAAGTGTGATCATTTGTTCATTGTCAATTGGTGTCCATGAAACTCCCAGGCATGACCCAAACCAGATTAAAATAAGATTAGGGAATATTTAACAGAAGAAATAAAAGTACAATAAAACAAATCATATGATGTTTTCAAACCAAGTCAATGTATGCTTTGCAGGGATCATTATATACAGACTGTTATTGTTCAGTTGTTTTCAGTCATGTCTGCCTCTCTGTGACCTCATTTGGGGTTTTCTTGGCAAAGATACTGGAGTGCTTTACCACTTCTTTCTCCAGCTCATTGTACAGATGAGGATTCAACTGAAGCAAACAGGGTTGAGTGATTTGTCCAGAGTCACACAACTAGTATCTGAGCCCAGATTTATATTCAAGAAGATGAGTCTTCCTTACTTTAGGCTCTGCAATCTATATAATTTACTGTCTAGCTGCCCTATGTATGACTTAATGATTCCCATTTCTGCTTGAATTTCATACCACAGGTCTATATTTAAGAAAGTGAGGGAGAAAATGTTAATAATTCAAAATTAAACTTAAAATGTGTTTTTTTTGTGTGTTTTATAGGTTTGGGTTTGGTTTTTTGAAAGCCAATTGTTAAACATTTAGCAGTATGCTCCTGGATATAAGGGTAAAAGAGACATTTATTGCCCTCAAGATACTTATATTTTACTGAGTACATTAAATTTGTTCACAGATAAGTAAATATTGTATATATCTAAAATAAATACACATTGAGTGCAGGGAGAAGAAAGTAGGGGAATTAGGAAAGTTTTCTTAAAGGAAGCAACATTGGAGTTCATCCTTGAAGGGAACAAATGATTATAAGAAATGGAGATTAGGAAAGATGCTCTTCTTTGCAGGAAACAGCTAGGTGACTTGGTGGGTAAAACACTGGACCTGAAGACCTGAGTTCAAATGGAGCCTCTGGGTGGCCCTGGGCAAGTCATTAACATTTCTGTTTACCTTAATGCACTGGAGAAGGAAATAGCAAACCACTCCAGTATCTTTGCCAAGAAAATCTCCTGGATATGGTCCAAGGGGGTCATTAAGAGTCAAATGGAACTGAATAACCACCACCACCACCACCATTCTTTACATGGTTCAGTTAAAAACTGCTGATTAAGAGCTTGTTTACTGTTAGTTCAGAATGAAAAATGACAGAAAATGCAAAGGTCAATGGAGAAATAGAAGAGGTGGGAATAGAATGTAGCACATTGTTCACAAGTGTTCAAGAAATGCTTAAACTACACTATGGAGGATGTGTATCACTGGTAAGGGGGATGGGATGGTCATGTAGGGAGAACGAGGTATCAAAAGAACAAAAACAAGGCATCCTACAGGCTGAATAGGATCTCTGGGAAGTATTTTGAGGTAAAAATGTCTTAAGACTTACAATAAAAAGGTTTGAAGGAGTTGTAATTCATATCTAACACCCCTCTCCTCCTTTCTGTATAGAGTATACCTGGTAGAGGAAATCTCTAACCTTTAGACTTAGAGCATTGCCTTGGGTGTTGTGGGGGGCGGGGGGAAGGGCATGAATTATAAGGCTTTAGCCTCACAGAGACCAGGTCTGATCTTACAAAGTGACCCCAGAGGAGAGTAGATTTCTCTTTGGCTCTTTCTTGCCCAAACAGCCATTCCCATGGGATCTTTTAATTCATTCATAATAATAGTAGGTATGTAGCTTTTCCAGAATATAGGTAATGGGGTCCTCAGTTCTACTATGAGCATTCAATACAAAAATATGGATTCTGGTGATAGAACAGATTTTATTTTACCCCACAGAAACTGATGAAAATTGAAAGAATTCATAGAAATGGTCCATTAGTGCCCCCAGAAGGCAACCAAGTATCAGGTTGCTGTCTGGATAATACTTGGGCATTTCAATTACTCCTTCTTTCCCATAGGATGTTACATGGTCCTCTCAAGACTTCTATTTCAAACTTATGGTTTACACTTATCCCCAGAAGGGAAATATGCTTTAAGGGTTTCTAAATATGCAATTTCTTCCCCATGGGGTGTGTATTGTCTAAATCATTGACTTGGCTTGGCAAGGTAGATATTGTTCAGGACCTATGTGAATGATTCTCTCTTAGAAGAGCACATTGCAAGGAGCAATCCTCTTTTGTCTTTAGAAGGTCTGATATTTGAACTTGCAAGTTTTAGCCAAGTTCCCATTCATGTGTCTGTTTCTCTCATATGTTTCTGCAGCAGATCTCTCAAAATCTTGAATACTGTAAATCTCTTAGTCTGGAAACATCTACCATTAGGAAATCTAGCTTCTGACCTGTACTCAGAAGGTGTGGGAAAACTCCCACAGGCTCCTACCCCAGCACAGCCATTGTCAATTCTCTTCCATGAGTATCAGGACTGCCCTCCCCATGGTGGTCTATCTTCTGAAGGTGAAAAGTGTGTTAGTGAGTGTAAGTGTGTGAGTGTGTGTGTGTGTGTGTGTGTGTGTGTGTGTGTGTGTGTGTGTGTGAGAGAGAGAGAGAGAGAGAGAGATGGATCTCATCTGTCATGATTTTTGGTCAGTGCCTATGATTTTATCAGTGTAGACAACTCCTGGTAAAGGCATACAGATCTATAATATTTGGTCTTAGAGACTAGCCTGGGGCACTGAGAGGTTACATGAATTGCCAATGGTTATACAGCCAGTTTGTGTCAGAATCAGTCAGGTCTTCCTGATTTCAAGACTCTCCTATCCACTATGCCATGATACCTCAATAGAGAAAAGGAGGTGGGGAAAAAAAGGTTGTTTTATTTTTCCTTCAAGAAATAAGTGATATAAAATGGAGAAAAGAAAAGAACCATTTGTAAAATAGCTATAGAATCCCCTCCAAGACTTCTCAACTCCCAGTCACTTTGGTGGGTTGAATCCCCAAAGAATAGCTTGATGAGGTATAGGCTCTGGGAGCCCCCTCAAGCTCTCCTTGAGTCCTTGAGGTACAAGCTCTGGAAACCTCCCTTGGACTCTTGATTAAATCATCCCATTTGATGAAGCATTTGCATGAGGCAATAAGCTTTACATTGTGGCTGAGCTCAAGACTCTGTTATTAGACTTCCCTCCCTCAGTTACTAGACTTCCCAATCAAAGTGTCAATCCACCCTTGAACTGGCCTAACCCACCATTGTCTGTAGTCTCCAGGTGGCCTCCAGCACTTCTCACCCTTAATCACTCATTGACCTCATTAACTCCTCCTGAAGACCCTCCCCAAACTCCTCCTCTAGACCATCCCTAGATTCCTCCCACAACCTTCTGTATATTAGACCCCATTCTGTCTTCATGTTTGGGAGAGCGCCATAGAATGACTTAGCACAGACTTACTCTGTGTCTAATACAAGCGAACTTTTAATAAACTTTTCTTTGCCTGAGAGAAGACTTGAGTTAAATTCATTCATCAGGTCCGGCATGTTGGTATTTTGGGGTCTCCAGAGGAACCCTAACCCTCTTTATGGGTTAACCTCTTCATAGCTGACTACTTCTCCTCTTAGGGTTCTAAAAGTAACCCTTGGGTTGGAAATGGTTTCTAATATTCTTGCTTATGTGCAGCTATCCGGTGTATTGCTTGATATCAATTAATCAGTCAAAGTTAATTAGTTTTTAAACAGAAGCATATCTTGAGGAGGAATAAGAAACACAGTTAATTAAGATATTCTCTTTGCCTTCCTTTCTCCCCCTCCCTCTCATATATCCCTACCCAAGAATTCTGAGACATACTCTACCACAGGTACATATAGAGGGTTAACTAATCTAGAGGGCTGGAATAAGTAAAGTATTCCTGGTCAAGAGCTATCTAAGAACTAAGAACAAGAAGACTGATAAGGCTTCTGCTAGTTTAAGTGAGTCCTTCCTCTATTTTCTTTCTAAACTTACTTTGTAGGGATAACAGCAGTATTCTAGGGGTTATTCATGGCAGGGATGGACTGGCAAAAGGAAGGGGGAAAATTATGTCAAGTTTTGGAAGATGAAAGGTGGTGGGTTTTTTTTTTTGTTGTTTTGTTTTAGTGATCCAGAATAACTCAAAAAGTTGAATATCTGTTTTAATATGTTAAGAAAAAAGTGAAGTAACAGGATAGGATTGGACATATTAGAAAAGGGGATATTAGTTTTAGGTGATTTTCATATGAGACTGTATGGGCATAGGACAAGGGATCTAATTATTGGGTTGAAAAGTCCTGCATTAGATTGTGAGCTCCTTGAGGACTGGGATTGTCTTTTGCCTCTTTTTTAAATGTACCTCTAGCATGGGACAATATCTGGCACATTGCATATACTTAATAAATGGTTATTGGCTAATCTCCATTGTTGAAGATAGATAGTATTTGCCTCTTTGCCTCCCTATGTTCATGGAAGCTTGTGGTACTGAGGATTTTATCTCATTACCTTCCAATATTTGTTTGGTAGATGACATGGTATCATTTTAGAGTTTATCTGTGACTGAGATAAACTGGGGAAGAGAGGAGAAAACAAATCAGGAAACTGTAGTAGTAAAGAGAAGAATAAAGTGACCACAAAGATATAATTCAATCTCTTTATTTTGTAGTTGAATAAACCTAGAGGGGTTAAATGACTTGCCCAGGGTCACAAAAGCAAACTCAATTTTCCTGTTTGCAAATCTAGCACTTTTTTTTTTTTACTATTCTATCTTACATTCCAGGTAAAAGGTCAAAGGGCAGGGAGAGAGTGTTTGCTTTAATACCTTTATAGTACAAATTTGGGAAAGTATTAGTGAAGCATTGAAGAGATCACTTTAGTAGTATTGTCAAGGAAGGACTGGAGAATGGAGAGACTAAAGACAAGGAGATTAGGTAGGAAGTGGTTTTTGTTTGTTTGTTTAACAGTAGTCTATTTATTGCCCAAATCATAGGAGAAGATTTTTAAAAGAAGAGACTTAATCCATTTACAGTATCCCCTTGATCATAGCAAGGTGGGTTCCTGGATCCAGCTACATTCCATTAATGTCACTTTTCTTCCATTCTTTTGAAATTTCATTTTCCCTTCCACATTTATTAATCAATTTAATATGTCCTGGGCACTATGTTAATTTCTGGAGACAAAAAAAAGAGACCAAAAACAAGCCTCACTCTTAAGGAGCTCATGTTTTAATGGGGGGAGGGGTGTGAAGGGGAGCAATAACAAATAAATATGTGCAAACTATATACAGGGAAAAGTAACAATTTAAAAGGGAAGGCGCTAAAATTAAGAGGGGCTGAGAAAACCTTATTTTAGAAGAAGATATTTTGTTGGAACTTAAAAAAAAAACCTCCAGGTAAGTCAGTAGGCAAAGATAAGGAGGGCAGAGCCTTTTGGGTATGAGGGACAGCTAGAGAAAATGTCCCATAGCAGAGAGACTGAGTATCCTGTTAGTTGAACAGAAGAATTGTAGTCAGTGGATTGAAGACTGTGTGGTGGGGAGTAAGGTCTGAGAAGAATGGAAAGGTGGGGGAGAGGGGCTAAATTATAAAAGACTTTCAGTGCCAAACAAAGGATTTTGTATTTAATCTTGGAGGCAATAGGGACTCACTGGACTTTCTTGAGTAGGGCAATTACATGATCAGACCTGTACTTTAAGAAAATCACTTTGGTAGCTGAATGGAAGACAGATTGCAATGGAGAGAGACTTTTGAGGCAGGCAGACCAAACAGCAAGCTGTTGTGACAGAACAGGCCTATGGTGATGAGGGCCTGTGTCAGAGAGATAATAGTGTAAGAGAAAAGAGTTAGAAGGCATGATTCTCATCCAATGAGTACCCTACAAAGGAGTCTGAGAAGGAGCAGTATGAGAGGTGGCAGAAGGAGATTGTGGTGCCCTAAAAACCTTGAGAGAAAAGCATAGCAAGAAGAGGGGGATCAACTTGTCAAAAGCTACAGAGAGGTCAAGGAGAATGAGGACCACAAAAAGGCCATTGGTTTTGACAGTTAGATCATTAGTGACTTTGGAGAGAATGGTTTTGGTGGAATGATGATGTTGGAAGTTGGATTACAAGAGTGAGAGTAGAAAAAGGTGCCTTCTATGATGGGGGCACCTATTGTAGATGAACTTTTAAAGGAATTTAGCTACAAAGGGCAGATGAGTTACAGGATGATAATGGTGATGGAAGAAACAAGTGAGGGTATTTTTGAGGATGAGGGAGACATAGGCATGTTTATGGGTAGTAAGGAAGGAGCAGTAGACAGGGAGAGACTTAAAATAATTGATAGAGTGGGAAGACAGGAGGAGTTCTGTTGGAGGAGATGGGATGGAATGGGATCATTAACACTATCTCTTCATGTGAGACCATGGTGAAGGAAGAGATGTGGCAGAAGACACATGAGTGATATGAGATGAAGAAGAGCAAAGGAGAGGGGACCTCTCCTTTTACCTTGTGTCACTTGGCCTTGAATACTAGTTGCCTGGTCTTTGTTCCCTTTTCTTCCCCTCTCCTTGACATCCATTGAACACGGACATGCTCTAGAAGACTATAAATTGCTCATGAGCAGAGTCTGTGTGTTCTCCCCCTTCCCCCTCTGCCTCTTTCTCTCTCACTGTCCCTCTCTCATTCTCCGCCCCACCCCCCCACTTGCTCTCTCTGTCTCATTACATAACAGGATGGGGTCACTAGAACTTTAAGCCCAAGTTATTGACTGCATCACCATCCATCTCCATGACTTATGGTCTTTTGACAGTCTGCCACCTCTGGTGTACCTCTTCCTCCTGTCTCTTAAGGGTCTTACCAGACATGCCTTCCCCTTCCAACTTTCCCTATTTTTGAACATGGAACAAATCCAGTGGCATAGGTAAAATAGGCAGGGAAGGTCAGAAAACAACCCATCCCACAAAAATCAGTCTATGTGTGTTTTTGAGAGATTGGCACATATGCTTCTCCACATATTAGTTGGAGATCCTATCTATTGGCTTATTAACATTAATAGTCCCATCTTCAGTGTTTAATTGGGATATTAAATAGTATGTGGTTTGGACTGATATTGTGACACATTCTGTTGTATAGCATGGGATTAGGTTTATAAATTCCCTTCCTGACCATCACACTCAGTTGAATTTGTCACAGGTCTAAGAATTTCTGGTCACCGATCTGATATTTGCATTTCCAGGTCATAGTGTAATGCCTTGAGAATAAGTGGTGACATAGTAGAAGTAAAGCTAAATAGTATCAACACAGTAATAACTTCATAAATACTAATTAAATGAATTGGGTTGTCAAAATGACGCTCGTCTTTTCTGGCTTCCTCAGTCGGGCTCCTACTGCTAATGCTTTTTCTTTGGACCCAAGTTCTTCACAGTAAACTGCTATTGATAATTTAATAAATTAAACATTTATTAAGTACTTACTATGTTCCTGACACTGTGTTAATGACTGAGTAACCAAAGAAAAGCAAATACAGTCGTTGCTCCAAAGAACTCTAATTCTATTGGGGAAATAGTTTCCAAATAGATGGAAACAACCATGAATTTACAAGATATAAATAGGATAAATTGGAGCCAATCCCAGAGAGAAGACCCTAGTATTAAAGGAGACTGGGAAAACTTCTTACATAAGATAGCATTTTAACTGAGATTTTGGAGATTCTGGGGAATTAAGGAAGGAGGACTTTAAATCCTTTAATCTTTCTTAGTCTCATATCACACCTCACAGAACTGTGCCTTCTACATATTTCTTTATTTTCAGCCAGATATTTCTTCACTTTACTCCTGTCTACTCTGTCAATAACTTTTACAGATTCACAGCAAGATTCTTAGCAAGATATTTTAGCCCTTTCAGAATATGCTTCCTCAACTTTTATCTCTGTAGGAGTGTCACTGTCATGGTGGCAGGCACCTTGTTCTCTGCAGCCCTTTATAAGTCTTTCCTTGGGCTTTAGATCTATGGAAAACTTGAAGCTGCTTTCTTGACTTTTGTGCTTCTTGACTATATGCTCATTGTCAAAAAGACATTGTCTCTTAAGCAGTTTGAGGGGTGTATGTTTGTAAAAAGAAAGAGACAGAGACACAGAGAAAGACATATACACAAAATAATCTCTCATATTTGCATAACAGGAACTGGCCAATGAGGGCTCTTGTCCCACAAGTATGGGTAACAGACTTTACCTTCTGATACCTCATGTTGGGGTTTAGGGAGGTCTTTTCTGGAAATATAGGCAGGTGCAAAATGGAAGAACCCAGGTCTCCGCTTGCAGAGCTGTAAAGCCAAGCATGAGCAGCTTTCCAGAGGACTGCTGCTGTAAATAGCTTCAAAGTCCTGATTACATAGTGTAGTGAACTCTCTATTCAGCAGTAAATTAAAGCAAAAACATTCACAGAAATCAAAGTATAGTATTCACAATGTTATGACATAACAATTTATTACTAAAATGGCCACATAATTTTCACCAAAGTGGCCACATAGTTTTAAACAAAATGCAATCATTTAGTAACACAATCATTTAGTAAGTCCTTAATTCAGTCATCCTTAAGGAGGCTTGTCTCTTTAATGGGCAGAAAGTGCAAAGGCTGAAGTTCTCCACCCCTAGGTCACATTAAATCATAATCTTCTCAGTCAGCATCAGGTACCCAAGAAAAGATCTTTTCATCTTGACTCTAGGCTGGCTCTCAACTTCCATGGTTCCTCTTCCACTGTCCCAGCTCCTGCCCAAATTTACACAACTGTCACCTGGGTTGAAAGGCAGACAGTTCTTATCTCCTTGTCCATCTCCTCATCCTGTTCCTTGTCCAGTTCACATTCCATATTGAAGCTCACAGTGTCCAGTCCACCTCAAGTCCTTCACAGTTTCTGTTTCTGGGAAGACAAAGTTTAACAAAGCCAAATCAACATTTATGCGCATTGCCAGCACCATTACTAATTCACTATCTGCCTGTGAAATCAACACAGACCCACCAACAAGGTCTGAGAACTCAACACAAATCATCATTATAGAAATCAACACCGACCCACAAACAAGGTCCAGGAGGTCAATACAAATCATCAGTAAAGTCCCAGGACCTCCAAAACTCCTCCAGGACTTCTGTAAACAGACAACCGGAAAATCTTTCAGGGCTTCCAGTAAGGTCCCAGGGCTTCTGTACAAAGTATCACAAACAAACCTCAACACAGATAGAACAGACAAACAGAATTCTGGGATACCACAAATTTCTCCTTCCCCACCAGGAGAGCTCCTTTCTCAGTTCTGCTCAGTTTTTCTCTCTTCTCAGTTCTGCCACCACAAGTTCTGTTCTCAATTCTGCTCTCTCCAGGTTGGGCCTCTCCTTATATGTGATCATTAGCTCCTCCCTTTCCTGTTGCATCTACAACAGGAGTTCACAAGTTCAAGGATTCACAAGTTGTGGAATTCACAAAATCTGGATCTTAATACTTAATACAATGATGAAATGAAACAAGGTGCTAAATAATTAAATAGCTGAAACAAGATGTTAACTACTTCTTTGCTTGTCATTACAAGAACATGTCTAGTTTTTCTATCTGTGTTTTTCTATCACTTTGCTTTGGATTGGCTGATGAACCAGATATGAATGTGCATATACAAGATCTTTTCCTGATCCTTCAGTACTTCTCCTAGTGACTTCAGGACTCCTTCCTAAAATTCATTGTTAGTTACCATTTTTCTTTATTTTCCTAGGGATGTGGAAATAGAATCCATTTATCTGTTCTTTGACCCATCTTTTCTCTTGGGGTTGGTTTGCATAACAGTCTTTTTAAAATGCATAAAATACAGCATACTGGATTACAAAGGAAACCAAAGCTAATGAAAATAAATATATTTTTTCCAATACTCTGAGTTTACAAATCCTATAAAATCTATACAGAAGACCCATCCTTTGAATCTCAGATTAGGAACCAGGCTCCCTCTGTTCTGGAAAAGATGAGGTCCAAGAATGTTAGTGTCAGCCTCCACAATCCATTCCTGAACCTGTTGTTCTCATACTGATTCTTGGGAAAATCTCTTTCACTTTTTCCCCTTTTGGGTTTAAAAACTAGTCCCAAGACCACCAAATTTCTCCTCCAGGATTTCCCCAGCTCCCATCAGAGCTGAGAAAACAGTAAGCCTGGGACCAACAACTAATTGATGTCCCAGTTGCTTGTTCCACTTAGCTCTTAGTGTTCAAGTTGATGAGTCATGATTCCTGTACCTTTTGTGTGGAAGCAGTGTACTAGAAACCAGCTCTGGGATCAGTTTATTAGGGAATTAAATATAATTACAATATATGAATGCTAGGTGACACAATGGATACAGTTCTACACCTGGAGTCAGGAAGATTTGAGTTCATATGAACCTCAGATACTAGTTTATGACCCTAGACAAATCAATTGAATCCTGTTTGCCTCCGTTTCTTCATCTGTAATATGAACTGGAAAAAGGAAATGGCAAGACACTCTAGTATCTTTGTAAAAAAAAATGGTGTCATAAAGAATGGGATATGATGGAAATGACTGAGCAACAAGAAATATCTATCTTTATGTCTATATATAATATCTATTGTCTGAACATATGGCAAAGAGCAAATCATAAGTGATAATTACTCCCACTAGCAAAAGTAGAATCATGGTACCTGAACAGGTGTATTCTGAGCAGGTATTCAAGAAAGACCCTTTTACTTATTTCTTCCCTAAGAGGTGCTTGACAGAAAATAGAGTGGGAGATATTTGTAATTGATTCCAGTGATCAAAATTTTTCTTGGCATAACCTGACCCCATACAGTGATCAAAAAGAATGCTAATAAACCGTATTGAATTGCTGTTGCTCAGTTATATCCAACTCTTTGTGACCATGTAGACCATAGCGTGCCAATGCTGTCCCTGTGGTTTTCTTGTCAAAGATATTGGTATGCTTTACCCATTTTCTTCTCCTATGGATTAAGACAAACAGAGGTTAAGTGACTTGCCCAGGGTCACAGGGCTAGTTTTTGTCTTAAGTGTCTGAGGCCGGACCCGAACCCAGGTCCTCCCTACTCCAGGGCCGTCGCTCTATTCACTGTGCCACCTAACCACCCCAAATTTGGGTATTTATAATGCATAAAATCACTTATTTACTCAAAGTCACATTCTAAGTTTGCCATACATTGTATAACAGGAGAAATAGATGAAGATACATCAATGGAAGATCTGCAGAAAATGATGATTGTATCTCTTCTATGCAGGTTATTAGTTTGTGTCTATGAGGTAATTTGTATATGGGGAGCAGGTGGAGCCACTCTGGGGAAATTTCTGCTGGGACTTCATGTTGTGATATGTGATTATTCAGTACTCATTGCACCAAGTCATGTTTTAGCGATTCCTTCCTCCAATATTCAAGCCTTGATCAAGAATTCCTATTGCCTCTTTCCCCCCTGCTTTTATTGCACTGCTGTTTTTACCCCCATCATAATTGAACAGTTTACAACATTGTAGAAGGAACCATTGTGGTAAAAAGAAATGGGGTCAGATGATGCCAAGAAAAAACTCTGAGTTCCACACTTTCTGTAATAATGATGAGACTAAAATTATGCAATGAGGTCATCAATATCCCTGGATTAGATTAACTGGTGATTCAGAAATTAAACTCTTACTTTCATGCAATGCAGTAGACTCTGCTGAAAGTATTGACTTTACTTGAATGCCCTAGAACTTTACCAGGAAAGAAACAGTACTTATTAAATGAAAAAGGGTTGAATTTTTAGATTGAAAAGAGGACACGCAGTGTCACAATCAACTATGTACACATACTTTCTTAAATGCTAAGTAATGATGATTTGCTGAGAGTAATTTCAATCTTGAGTCTCCACATGAAATTTCTACAGATTTTTGTGTTTAACACAAAAGATTGGAGAATGCTCAGTTGTGTTTTGTAAGCACCTACATAATCAACCTTTTAGGTAACACCTCTTAGGAAGTTTGCAACCTTTATTTTCTCCTAGCAGATGAAATTAGCTATTACTCTATCATCCTATAAATTGGTTTATGTGAGATGAGTTGAACAAGAGGCTAAAGTATCAGTTATCTCTTACCTAATTCTTTTTCATATATACTGCATTTAGCTTAAAGAATGGTGCAACTTTACCACTATTGTGAATGTTTAATCTAAATGTCCTTTTTGTTACAAGCATTGCATCATGATGATCACAAGTATATAATCAATGACTTTTTAAAAAGGAAATTAGGGATTGCTTTTTATAAATGAATCAAAAGTGAAATTTCCACCATAAATTGAACTTTATATTGATGTACATACAAATGTTTTAGTGCTCTAAAAGGAAAATTGTGGACTCTAAATACATAAAGAAAAACAACCTTTCTTTTGATGGTAAAAATGATTACTCCCATCAAGTTGTTGAGTATAAACAGTATAGTAGGAAACAATATTCTGATTTTTGTTTCCAGCATGAAAAAGGGTTAGTGTATCTCCATGTTCATCCATTGGGTGTAACATCTTAAGTAAGATATTCACTCAATAATCCTTCCTCACTTTGTATCCTTTATTGTTATGTAATTATACAGTTGGAAAGAATTGCATGAGTCTGTTGAATAAAGGACTTTAATACTTTGTGATATGTTTACATACCTCCCTTCCCCCCCCCCTAAAAAAAAGAGACTGGGGAAAACCCCACTGATGGCATAATAAAAGTGAATATTGTCAAGGTCTTCCTGAAGTAGGATCTGCTGAAGTAGCCATCGTTTTTCCTTCTGTTAAAATGAGAGTCTGTGGGGAAGGAAAGAGAGACTTGTGAAATTCTTACCAGTTATGGTCTTTTGGGAGTGGAGTGATCTAATGACATAGAAAGATTGAAGTTTAATATGTGGTGAGTGTTCAGGGTACACTGATATTCCCTGAGATGCTAAGGGTGTAAGAGAAAGTCAGTCCACTATTCAGGCTAGAACATCTATGAGAAGATAAGTCAAAGTAGTATCATGTAGGGGAAAAATTTACAGTGAGGTTGTGATATATTTCAGTGTGGGAGGTGCCCAAACCATAGACATTGTGCTACCAAAAAGCTAGATTACTATAGAAAGACCATTGCTCTGGAACCAGAGAATGTGGGTCTGCATCCATGAAGTTAACTCAGTTACCTTCTTGGAAGCCCTATTTTTATCACCCCTTTAAATAAAATTTTAAAAGGGTGCATTCTAAATAGCTTCAGAATTTTCTTCCAACTCCAAATGCATGATCACAGCTTATTGATAGGAAGGCAAAGAAAGAAGGAGGGGGGAATGATAAGACATTATTAAGCACCTTTGGTATTCCAGCCATTCTGTTAGGTGCTTTACTCATATTATCTCATTTGAACATCACATCAACTTTGAGGTGAGTGCTGTTATTATCCATACTTTACAGTTAAAGAAATAGAGGCAGAGAGAGGTCAAGTGACTCATTCAGGGTCACCCAAGCTAGCAAATGAGGCCAGATTTTTAACTCAGGTATTCATAACTATAGACTTCATGCTCTGTCCACTGAATGTACCATGTTTGCTGCTCAACCCACCTACCTTCCTTCTCTTTTCGGTCTTGTACATAATGCCTAGTCTAGGGCCTTACATATGGTACTTATTCAGTAACTATTTTGAATAATTAAAGTACTCTACTGTTTCAAGGCATAAGCTAATATTTTATATTTTTATATAACCAGTAAATAATTCCACCCAAAACTTTAGTGGATTAAATCATATCAAGAAGTGAAGTAAAGTGATTTTTTTTTTGGTGTGATGATGTAGGTATTTCTTCTAAATGTACATAGATAGCAAAGATTATTTCCTTATCTTCTTAAAGCTGGAATATTGAAGAAAAGAATAGATGTTATGTAAAATAAAAATGCAGATTGTACAATGCAATTTCTGTGGCTCTAATGAAATTCTATGAATTGGGCAAAGTTAATCTCTCCATCCTCCCGAGTATACATAATATGCATATTTCAGGCATAAAAATTCACATCCCATTTGTAGGATGGGAAAGTTCTTTCTTCGGGAAAACCTCTGACCTTTCAGACTCCCATGGCACCTTTTTCAACTTGTGTCAAACTTTTCCAATAATAAAGGCTCTTTCTTATGGCAAAGCAATGGTAACAAGGTCAGCCTAAATATATCAGTCCTATAGTATGGGGGCCAGACATAGCTCCTCCTCATCAGTACATTGGCCAGACCTCTATAAGCTTCCTTATATGTGTACTTCTCTATCAGACTTCTATATGTAGCCTCTTTCTCCAGTAATGCTGCCTGCATTTTGGAAGAGTGTTTCCCAAGTTTATAGGGGAGAGGTTTTGTCTGTATTTTCCTCTTTATAAAGTTTCATTAAATGTTTCATTTTAAAATTATGTATGTCCTTAAACAAAACTTGAACATATTGGTCAACTGTGACCTATAATTTTAAGGATGTATACCCTCAAAGTGCTTTGAACCTGGGAAATATTGTCGGGGGGTCCCGTACTATGAGTTGGATGGTGTCTATAGGCACTACACTATGCATATGGACCTCATATAATTCACTAATGAAAACATTTTAAAGCCACAAAATCCTGGTGTAGACACTTTGAATGATTAACTTTGTTCAGGAAGTTTTGTTGTCTTACTGTCTTGATTAAGGGGGATTCTTGATTAGAAGGGGGAAATCATAGGTTTATTTGATAAACATCATTTAAAAAGAAAAGTAATGAGTACATAAATAATTTTATGTGACAAAAATTAAGGGAAGGTATTTTATCATATTACAGCTTTAGAGTTAGAAGGACACCTCAGGTCCATCTAGTACCCTCAATTTATAGGTGAGGAACTGAAGCTTATAAAAGGTTCAGTGATATGTCCAAAGTGAGAGATGTAGTAAATAGCAAAACCAGGATTCAAACATCAAGTCTGGGACTCCACATCCAGGTCTTTTCCCACCATGCTATATTTTCAACTATTTTTGGAAAAGATCGTCACACTGATGAAATCACAGATCCTTTAAATATTAAAGTCAAATTAACGTTTCAATCTTAGGCTTTCTTAGCTCATAGCATTATTGATCTAAAGCTGCAAGGGACCCCAGAAGCCATCTAGTCTAAGATCCTCATTTTATAAATGAGGAAACTGAGACCCAGGGAGGCTAAAATGATTTACTCCAAATCACTCAACTAATAGGTTGGTTGTCAAGGAATGGAAATAGGGTGCCCTTTATGATATTACAAAACTCAGCCCTAAACATCACATTCTTCAGAATGAATGGCAGAACAATGATAAGGCCAGCCTAAAGACATCAGTCCTGTAGTATGGGAGCCAGAAATAGCTCCTCCCCATCAATATCTTGGCCATACCTCTATACCTCTTCCCATTTGTGTAGCTCTCTATTAAACCTCTAGATGTAGTCTCTTTCTCCACTGATGCTGACTGCATTTTGGAAGAGTGTGTCCCAGGTTTATAGGGGAGATGCTTTGTCTGTATTAGACAGGTAGTTAGGTAGAGAAGTTAGAGTCTCTTGAATCAGTCTGTCAACAAGCATTTATTAAGCTCTTGCCATGTGCCTAGAACTTTGCTAGGTTCTAGGGATACAAACATTACCTTAGGAAGCGACCCCAGGGAGATGCATCATGATGGTTGTTCCTGTGAGTGCTATAACCACAACTACTGAAAACCTGGGAAACAAAATTTTGTCATCAAAGGCCTGTCATATGGAATAACATCAGACATAATTTTTCAGTGGAAATGACATTAGAGAAGGGTCATTAATATCTGCTTTGCTATTGTACCCAAGGAAGGGAAGGGAAGAAAGGGAATACACATTCATTTGGTGCCTCTAATGTTCCAGGACCTATGCTCTTTGCTTTTCCAGATGACACCTCATTTCATGTGAGGACCTAAGAACCATGGGATTTTCCATCCTACTTGCAGCCACAATTTTCCATGTGTTCTTGAGAGTAGAGACTGTCTTACTTTCATATTTATACTCCTTGCCTTTCCATATAATAAGCACTTAATGCATGCTTTATTCATTCACTTATTCAGACATAAGGAATGAAGTACTACCTAAGCCCAAGGAGCTTACATTCCAATGGGAGAGTCAATTACCTGTATAAACATATATGGACTAAATACAAAGAAAATGTAAAGCCAAATATTTAAATACAAGGTAGGTCAGGAAGATGGATTCTAGGAATTGGGAGGACTGGGAGAGACTTTGTAGTGGTGCTTATGCTGATGGTCATAGGAAGCTCTCTCTTACCTAAAGGAAGCAAGAAATTGTATGAAGCAGAGGTGAAGAGGGAGTGCACTCCAGCCCTAGAGAATTGCCCAAATGGAAAAGCACAAAGACCAATAATGTAATATTATGAGTAACATAGAAAGAGGTCAATTTTCCTGGATTGCAAAATGTGGAAAGGGAAGTGCAGTGAGACTGGAAAGATGGGTCAGTGTTGGGTTGTGAAGAGCTTTAAAATCCAGGGAGGAACTTTACATTTTATCCAACAGGTAATAGGGATCTACTAGAGTTTATTGAGAGTGTGTGTGTGGTGTGTGTGTGTGTGTGTGTGTGTGTGTGTGGTGTGTGTGTGTGGGGGTGGTGGTGGGGTAATGTGATAACAATATTAGCACATACAGAAAATCCTTTTGGCTACTGATAAGGATGGATGGCAGTAGGGAAATACTTGAAGTTTGGAAAACAAGTAGGTTGCAGTTGCAATAATATTTTGGTGAGGGTATTAATATGAAAATGATTTGCCATCAAGCATAACTGAAGAGGAAGATATGATTCCAGGGCCTCACACTAGAATCAGAACTTTGATAGATCTGCAATCTCACTAACACATGCCTCTAAAGGTAGTGATTAATTTTATATATATAACAGATAATGATGACATTACAAAGAGTTAAGAAAGTTTATTTTCTCAGAAAATGACAAAGGAAGTAAAATATGTGCCATGGTATTATTTTATATTAATATTCATTTTAAGGGGGAAAAATAACAAAAAAACACAATTACTAAGGAACACTGTACTCTCAGAACCCAAGTAACAGTTATAAGAGACAAAGGAGAGGGGAGAAAACCCACAGGCCAACTATCTTATGTTTCAAAAGTAGAATAAAATTAAGTGAGATTGATCTTGTGGTTATCTAAAGCATATGAGGCAACCATAAATCTTTCTGCAACATTATCCTTGAAGCCTTGCAGTAGTAGTGGGAGTTAGTTTATCTGCCATTTTCTTCAGTTCCCATCAGAGGGTGGAGCCATCTTTCATCTGATATATTTAAATAGTATGTATGCATGCACATGCCCTTCAACAATTGTCCTTCTGTCTAGTTCATAGTAAATGAAAGTTGTTGACATTGTACTATTTCATTGCATGGCTAAGTTCTCAGCCTTGAAATCATTCTCATTAAATAAACATTAGAGGCCCATGTTAGCCATATTTCCTCAGTAGTAGGGAAGGACAAAGTGGGTCTGAGAAGTGTCAGATGCAAGAAATTACCTGTGAACAGCCTTCTTGGCAGTATTCTCTTAAAGTGACAGTTGTGTTTCTTTTTTTTTTTTAGGGCAATTGGGGGTTAAGTGACTTGCCCAAGGTCACATGGCTAGTTTTTATGTTAAGTGTCTGAGGCCATACTTGAACTCAGGTCCTCCTGACTTTAGGGCCGGTGCTCTACTCACTGTGCCACCTAGCCGCCCCAACAGTTGTGTTTCTTATCATCTGATAGAGGAAATCTTAGAGTAACTCACTTGGATTATCAACTCATAGCCCTGCTGACACAAAACTCCCACTTGAGATCTGAACCAGATTAAAATGCAATTGGAAAATGTTTATAAAAATAAAGAAAAACACAGTACAACATGGATAATATGAATCTGTGGTTTTCTAAGTCAATATGTGGGCTGCAGGGATCCCTTTCTATTTGAGTTTGACATCACTGATCTAAATAACTATCTCATGCATTTTGTATAGGAATTTTTAGAGAATATTTGGCACCTCTTTTATCTCAGCCTGCTCTGAGTCCTTTAAATTTGGACTAAGACTCTTCAAAAGTCAGACCAAAATGGATAGAGAACCTTTGGGATGGATTGATATTAAACCATTTAAATGGACCTCAGTCTTTGAATTTTACAAGGATCCATGATCCAATTCAATAGCACGCAAGGAGCCTTGAAAAAAAATTTTTAATATATTGAATTTGTGTGGATGACTTAATGAACCTGAAATTAACTAGTTGACATTAGAATATTTAGATTTAAAAATTAAAATCAGTATGTGTTATCCACCCATTATATGACTAACTCTAATAATTTTAATAGCAATGATGAAATTAACTATTGGAGAAAATCAAAATATAGACTTAAAAAATCAAACTGACAGTATATATCATATAAGAAATTGCATTATCATCACTGTGTCCTTTCATAAAAAATATCCCCTTGTAATCTCAAAATCCAGTCAAGATCAGAGTGGAAGGACCGGTAGCAATAAAAACAGAAGACTGGAATTCTGCCAGGAAACAGTGTTGGACCCGTTCCTCTGTGTGTGTGCCTAGATTCACTTTCCACAAGACGGTAAAAGTACCACCAGGCATTGGCTCAGAAAGGAGACCTAGTCATGCATGTGCAAGCCATCTGTTGGAGGCATGAGGGATTTCCTTCTCCTCACAGACTGAGAACCTAGCTCCTCTCCAGCACAGCATCAAATACATCTAGCTCAAAGAAAAGAAAACAACAGCAGCAGCAACAATAAAAGAACCATGCGTTTTCTTCTAGGGTGTAGTAATATAATTCTTCATTGTTTGACTAAATAACAGAAAATAGCCCTTGGTTTGTACTAAAGTTAAATAGAACTAAGTGACAGAAGGAAAATGAGGGTTAAAATAAAGATTGCCTTCCCCTACCAAAATGAGCCTGTTAATTAAATGAGCACATCTATGATAATATTATTTTTCTCAATTCTCTTTATTTTTCCTTCACCCAGATTTATGTGAAATACAAGGACTTGTATACTGTGGAACCCAACAATGCACGTCAGCTGGTGGAAATTGCAGCCAGGGACATTGAAAAACTACTTAGCAACAGATCCAAAGCCCTGGTGGTGAGTTTAAATTGCATTGATTTTTTTCATCTGTTTCTTATATATTTTAAATTATTCATATTAAATCAGATGATGGAGGGCTATATTTAACTTCATAAGTGTTTATCTGAGGTATTTGGGATATAGTATATTAATGTGTTCCTTTTTTCTCCATGGATGTACGGTGGACATGAACTCATGTGGTGGCTTACTAACCTATATATTAGGTGGCAATTGATGAAGTAATTTAAAAAAAAGAGGATTGGAGGCAATTAAAAAAAATAAACCTTCAGCATGACTGAAGTAGGCCAATTATTATCATTTGTGATTTAGGGAATGTAAATAAATAAAACTTGAGAGTATATTGAATTTAGCATCCCTTTAAAGGTTTGTACATATTTATTACATGAATGAAAGCTTATTTAGCTAAAACAAATAACTGTTTGAGTATTTTGGGTTATGTAAGTTCCAATGATAGTTTAAGTTGATACCTGTCAATGTAGCATTCCCTACTACCATCATTTTGGGGCTATAATAGTTAGCAGTCAAGTTATATAGTGGAATGAGAAAAGAATATAACATATCTTCACATGTTTAAATTAGAATGTAACTCCATTGAGGGGAGACATTGCTCCTTCCTATCCTCTGTAACCTAAATTCCACAAAACCTGAACCTATATGAAACCTATGGGAGAGGGGAATTTGAAAGGAATCAAAATATATATTAAGATAGTAGGTGATGATTGTGATTGTTGAAGGTATAGTTATTGAGTTAAATGTAATTGTGTGTGTGTAAGAGAGAGAGAGAGAGAGAGAGAGAGAGAGAGAGAGAGAGAGAGAGAGAGAGAGAGAGAGAGAGAAAGTGAGAGTGTGCTATAAAATTGTTGGATTTTAAAGTCACTTGAATGAATGAACATTTTTCAAAAAGTCACAAAGAGGAGGGATACTTTAATGAATTGAAACACTGGTGTTTTATCATATTTCAAATAATTACAAGATGGCATTTTTAATCATACACAGATAGGTAGGAAAGACTGGTAACAAAAGAAAATTCCTCTGAGTATAACTTAACAAGGTAGCAAATAATATTGAGCACCCACAGGGTATATGGCCTTGTGTTACATTTTAAAAACTAAGTATCATTCTTGTCTTCAGTGAGTTTGGGGAGTAACAAAGGGCGAAAAATGAGCAGCTTATAGTGAATTTTACTTTTTATAGAATGGTTGGACAATTAAATATGCTGGTTAGCTGAGAGTTCCCCTTAAGAGTTTTTTTTTTACTTCTTTTCTGTCATGGACCCCTTTATTTGTCTAATGAACCCTATAGACTCCTTAGATTCATATAGTTTTAAAAATTTATAATCAAAGGAAATTTCATCCAAAGGTTAAAAAAAATTAAAATGAAATTTTTTCTACACCAGAATTCCCAGGATACTTCCCACCCTCTTCAAACTTTCTACATTTCTTGTGGACTTCAGGTTAAGAACATTTGGAGTCTATAGGATTGCTCATTTTCTAAGAATAAGGATAAAAATGAACTTAACACTAAAGCTAGGCTGAAAATGATTTAATCTTCCTTTGATTCAGGAGGAAATTAAAGCTCTTACCATGCCTCGGGATTATAGGAATAGCTCAAATTTATATGATGTTTTAAAGTTTACAAAGGCTTTCTTCACAACAGTCCCAAGTTAAGTAATATAAGTATTTTTAAAGAACTTGGGAGGTTTTGTGATTTTGCTGATGGACATGTAGCTAGTAGATAAAAGAATTCGGAACTGAACCCACATCTCATGAAGTCTGGTTCAGTGCTGACCCTTGGATTGCCCCATCTCAAACAGGTTTCACATAAAACAGGTATAGGACACTGGGCTAAATTTTATTGACTATTTATTGAGGAAGTGGACTGAGACATGCTACTAAATTAGACGAGTTGGAAATCTCAGTTCAAGAATCTTAGTTCATTGTCAAAAAGGACTACAATGACATTACTATGTTGGAGTTGAGGTACACTGTATCTGACTGTGGTTGATCAGATTAATATGACCTTGGAAGTACCACAGATTATAATAACACTTGGAAGTTGGGCACAGATAGTCCATATGAACATTTGGAGTGGAGATATCTCTAAATTTGTACATCTCATAGAGGTATCAAGATAGATAGATATGGATATATATATAGATAGATAGATAGATATAGAGACACACATATATTCTAACATTTTTTCCTCTTTTGGCAGCATTTTTTATCTACTATGTAAAAAAAAAGTTTACCTTAAATTGTCTCATATCTGTGATTTTCCTTATTTATCTACTTGAACTTGGCCCGCTTCCCTTTACTAAAAGCATTTTGTATCCCTGTTTCAATATGTGTCTTGATGTTTTCTCTATGCACTTTTGTGTACTGCTATATTTATCTGCCTTCTCAACTGTTTTCAGAAGGAGATCGAGTAGAAATGCTGTTAAAACTCTGTTGCATATTCTTTGACACTAAAACTTTCCATTTCATAGATGAATAGGTTTTGTGGTGGAAATAAAACATAAAAGTTTTAGTTCAGATGGTGGATAGAACACCAGGCCTGGAGTCAGGAACACTTGCATTATCTGGCCTCAGACACTTAACCAACTGTGTAACTCTGGGTAAATCACTTTACCTCTGTTTGCTTCAGTTTCTTTATCTGTAAAATGGGGTAAAAATGGCACTCACTTCTCAGGGTTGTTGTGAGGACTATGTAGGATAATAATTGTACAGCACTTAGAATGGTCCCTTTCCTTAGTAGACACTCTAAACATTAGCTATTATTATTATTATCATTATTATTGTTAAAGTTATTAAAGCTTAAAACTTTACTAAGACTATTGGGACACCCAGAATGTGGGGGATTTTATTCTTGCAGGTAGCTCTCCAGGAGGAACTTTTTCTACATTTCTGCAATTTAAGGGCTTGGAAGATTGCCAGGGGTCATTGAGAAGTTGTTAGGACTTGAGCCCATTTCTTCATTTTGCCAAGACTTGCTTTCTGTTGCAAAAATCAAGCAGCCTCCTATGGATCCTGAGAATCAAATACTGTCTGGAACATCCTAGGCAGTTAATAAATGTTTACTTATTGATTGACTGATTGATTGAATCTGGCATATTTTTAAAAAATCTTCGTCACTCCTTTCTGAAAAGTCTTCTCAATTTAGGTCCTGCATTACCCCTGTGCAGTCTTCTGTTAGAAATGACAGCTGACCTTCACCAGTCTCTGTGGATGGAGAAAAGGAACCTGACTTCTCCACAGGCATTACCAGACACCATTGGGCTAGGCTGAAATGTCTGCAAGTGTTAATGAACAATTCCAGGAGGGAAACTGATGCAATAAAACCACCCGTCCTCCAGCAATAGCTCCTGCGGGATAGCAGTGAATGACATCAGGCGCCTCATTGTTCACATATCAGCCTAGCTGAGGGACTACACTGAGTAAATGAAGGTCCCTAGGCACTTTGCTGAAGCAAAGTTGGGGGAAGGTTATCATAAACAAATACTGGTGGTGATTTTTCCAATTATAGCTTTACTTGTTTCCCTCAGGTTGCAAGGGTAACTTTAATTAAAAATTAATGCATCCATTATGAAGCTCTGAAAATTTTCATACACCCTTGCTTTTTACTTCAATATCACTGCTCAGCTAGTTGCAGGATGTAGAGGGAAAACATAGCTTAAGCACTTTCTAGTATTTAGTGGTTCTCTTGGCCATCTGGATCACTTGTATTTGGTGAAAAACCGTATTTTCTCACCTACTTGGGACATTTTTCTAAAGCAGTTTTTCTTTTCTTTTTCCTTTGTTTTTTTTTTCATGGATCCCTTTGGCAGTCAGGTGAAACTCATGGACCCCTTTTCTGAGAGAGATTTTTTTTTAAAGCACACAATAAAACACATGAGATTACAAAGGAAACAAATGACAGTGACAAAAATAAAACAAAGTACAGATGTCAGATTAAGAATATTCAGAAAATTATTGCTTTCTATATTAATATAGTTTCAGTATTCACAGATTTTTCTTCCAGAATGAATTTTAGCTTGAAATTGACTTTTTCTAATGGGGTAAAAATCAGTTTCATATTATTTAAGGGCATATTATTTATGAAAATTTAAGGCACTATTTTTGTCATATCTCAAGTATGAATTGGGAACTTCTATACATTTTATATATAATATGCTTTTAATGTATCTTATATTCATTTGTATACAATATGTTTATAACATGTATACATATGTGCATACATATACATAACACTGCTTATCATGGAAATGTCAATTACTTCCTTTATATAGATAGTGTCATATTTACACAATGCCATCTGGATCTGTGTTAGATATGCACATTTGCATAGAAATCAAGCAATAAATATTTGAGCAACTATGTTATTGTGGACACTGTACTGGGCGAAAATTCCATGGATATAAAGAAGTAGTGGCCAGGTAATAGAATTTTGGTATGGGAAACTGAAAAGATTAAGAACAGAGCCATAGGTCAATAGATTGTCACATCTTTCTTTGAAAGAAGAAGAGGTTAGGGTGGCTGGGTGGCACAGTGAGTAAAGCACCAGCCCCAGAGTCAGCAGGACTCGAGTTTGGTTCCGGCCTCAGACACTTAACACCCACACAAAAAAAAACTAGCCCCGTAACCTTGGGCAAGTTACTTAACACCCTCCAAAAGGCAAAAAAAAAAAAAAGAAGAAGAAGAAGAAGAAGAGGTTGAAAGAGATAGCAGAACTTTGTGTACATACCTGGAAGCAGGGAAGATAGTGAAGAAAAGAATGTCCCATTTTAAAAGCACCAAACGTATTCACTTCCATGATTTTAATTAATTTAAAGTAGGTAGCATTATACAAATCATATGGGCATACCCTTCATATCATATTTCATATATATGTAAAATATACATATATATATATAATTTTTTTTGAACTTTACAACAACTTTGTAAGGTGGATGCTATTATACAGATGAAATTGAGAGTGAGTAGTACTAAGTTACTTGACTAGAGCTAATAAGCATCTAAGGTAGGATTCAAGCTCAAGACTTCCTGATTCCCAATTTAGCACAATTCACTGTGACCATGAGCTTCCTTAACAAGAGAAGAATTCCAGCTTCTCCCTGAAATGCAGCTTTAATTTCTCATTTTTAATTAGGGGATATCTAGAATAAAGAAAGATTAAGGCCATCCTTTTCCAAATATTTGGCAATTATACAAATCTTTCTGTAGGTTGGAATGAATAATGGACTAGTAATCTGCCCATATTTCTTGGTCACATAAACTGAAGAAATAACCTGATTATACAAAATTAACCATGCCATGCTGTTCCTGATGTCAGATTTTCCATGCCTACTTGGCTAACATAATTAAAGCACTATGAAATCATAAAACCTAGGAGGAACCTTAAGACCTTAAACCAATATGTGTTTATTTATTCATCTGTGTATGTATGTATGTATACCAATATCCTGCTATTAAGGACATACATTTCTAAACTACTCAGGAAAACTAGGAATATATTCTCCTCAAAAATCTTTAGGCTTGGAGAGACTCCACACTCTTAGCAGTTCATTCTGGCTTTTCAAGGATATTTATAGTCTAGGAATTATGTCTCGCCCAACTTATCCTATTTTAACTTAAGTCCATATTTTGTTGCTGTTTGTCTTTTGTGCACATAACATTTTTTGAAGACAGTTAAAAATCATACCTCAAGTCCTGCTGCAGACTCAGTAACATGATCTTCCATTGAGAGGGAGGGTGTATTACAGGAGAGAGGGTCCGTCTTAGAGGCAAGAAACTTTGTGTCCAATTCTTCCACCTGGTACTTAGTGGCCATGTGACCATGACAAATCACATAACCTCTCAGCATTTGACAATTTTATAAGACCAAATCTATTGCCAGTATGTACCAGTGAAAGGGGTTTTCACAAAACAGTTCATGGTACACATGGAATCACAGATCCAGATTAAAAAAGAAAAAGAACTGTTCATCATAGACCTATTTTCCATCTCTAATATATTTTAGCTCTTCCTTAATATTTTTCAAATCTCTTTAAAGCATGACGAGCAAAAAGTGGTTAAGCTACTTTGATAAACATCTGCCCAAGAGTAGTGGGTGAGAATCAGCAGCATATGTTTCTTCCAACAAAGTTTTGCATGTAAGAATTTTAAAAAAATAATAGCTGTATATTAAATGGCTACGTTCAAAATAATCCCAACTCCCCTGGCCTCTTCCAAAACAAAACCCAGTATCGTAGAATCTTCTCTCCAGGATTTTCCAGTAATTTCTGAGAGTATAATAAGTTCAGATTTGTGTTAGAAAAGCAATAGATTGAATGTTGCTTCCTTAAGAAGATAAAAAAAAAGTTACAATGAGAGATGCTGTTACAGTTTACAGATGCAAAATCATCCATCTTGGATCAGATTCAATCTAGAGGAGATTCAATCTGGCCCATTTGTGTTGACAAGCGTCACAAATACTTAGGCTCCTTGAGTCTATCCATTATGGCGAATCTTTAATAAACTTTGCTTTACTTTGGCTGAGACAAAAAAAAAAAATCATCCATCTTATCTGCACAGCTACCAGGAAAACACCGAAATACTGCACAGTTACAGAATGTCTCTGTTGTCTCTAATTCTTACATTATTGGTTAAGTGAGGTCATCAAGACACTGTTAAAATCACCAAACAAGAGGTGGCATTGTAACATCAACAGCAGGATTTTGTAGCCTCACCATTGCTCTGACTGAAATGAGAATAACCAAGCCTTCTATGAGTTTATTAACTCTTTTAGTTCCAAGTCCCTTTCTTTGAAAAATTAAAGCTATTTGTTTGATAACATGCCATGTGGGGATGTTTAAGCAACAGATTTTAATGCCTCTGCTTGTTTATCCTGTCTTTTCTCAGAAAACCCAGGCTCAGATGTCAAATAATAAATAATGATGGCTCATATCCAACAAGAGAGTATATGTAGAGAGAGGATTCACTGCCATCTATATCACTGCTTCTGTCATTTTTTTTAGTGGCACAACAGCATAATAAGTGTCTCCTTGAATAAAAAAAGAAGGCCAATAAATAACATGCTATCATCACTCATCTGGCCAGCATGATGTGAATGTGCCCAGAGTGGTTTCCTCTAAGATGTCTGTATTTTGGATATTTTTGTTAGGATTTCATAAATAATGTGACCATATTGCAGAAATATTCATTTGAACACATTTCAGTTCAATGTAGGTTTGCATTTCATATTACAATGTTATTCCATAAATGAGATTTTTTTCCCCTAGTAGCTAAATGATGTCTAATACCATAGATAGTTCCTGGAAGGTTGAATAGTGAACTTGGTCTTATTTTGTCTAATTAAATTTAATAACAATTTTACAGAAAATCTAAGTAGCTAAGTAGCCTTTAGAGTTTTAAAAGTATAATTTATCCTCAGAAATTCTCTGTAGGGAGGAATCTTTTTCTCTTTCTGAGATAAAAAAAATTAAGCAGCTTATACCATAGTTCTCAACTGCCTTTGGCTTTCTAAAGATTAGAAACAGAATGATTTCGCCTTTCACTAAACACACTGACTTCAGGACTGCTTGTAAGGGCAAACAGTGAGAGCACTGTCTGTGAAATGTGGTGAAACTGTTACACCACTCCCTCATAATGCCTCATTTCTATACAATTTCAATGCTTTTTTTTTCCTTATAAAAGAAATGCTCTCACAAAAGGAGATTGTTTTGGACAAGATGACTGTCAATTTAGCCATGAGGCATTATGGCAAAATAACCACTGTAACTGACCACAGTGTCCAACATTTTGTCAGTAATTTGGGTGGTAACTTAGAAATATTGGTATCAAACAGTCAGATCACAGAAAGCAAATAGAGACATAACTAAAACAGCAAAGTAGTCTTGGGACTGCTATATGTTAGATGACAGAATCCAGGGTCAAAAAATCTTGTTTAGATGAAATGACAGCCCAAAGTGAGTAGATGAAATTAATAGTGGTGAAAGGTACAGTCTTGAGGCTAAAACCTCCATATTTATGCAAGTATAAGATTAGAAAGATGTGATATAATATATGGGAGAGACTAGAGGTTTTTGATGATTCAAAATTCAACATAAGCCAACAATTTATCAGAGATTCTATGGAAGATAAGGCAAATGTAGGTTTCATTAATAGATGATAGATTCCATTTCAAAGAAGATACCACTTCTAATATGTTTTTTGTTAACCAAAATGCATTGTGCTCTCTGGACCCTTTATTATTAGGGAGTGGATACTAGCAAACAAATGTGCTTATAGCAAAGGGTGACCATAATGGTGAAGAATCTGAAAAACAATGTCTCAAAAATGGTTAAAATATTAAGAAACATTAACCTGGAAGAAGACTTTTTATGCTTCCGGATGATGTAAAAATTGTGGCCAGTCAGACCCCAGGGACACTTTGTCTTGTGTTTCCTCCATGTTGGCTGAAGGGAGGGGAAGAAAGTCACATCTGGAAAACTGAGAGCTATCAGGTTCTGGGGGCAGCTTTGCCTTGTCACAATAATTAAGCAAAATTCTATTGAATACTATACTTGAAAGTAATAATTTCTTTTTAAATGTATTACAATTTAAACTTTTCACTGTTGTGTTTTTCCTTTTATAATTTTAATTGGAGGTGTTACTCTGACATAATTGGTCTTGTGCTAATCAAAATTGTTTGATTATAGCTTAATATGGTTTCAGCCAACAGTATATACACTGACTTATTTCACTGACACATATAGGAAAGAATTACAGCATTGCACCTTTTTTTGTGGGATTCATTTATGATATGTTTTGTTCATTTTATGTTGAATGAAATAGGACATATAAGGGTTGTTTTATGAAATAGAGATTAGATTTGTTATGTTTGGCTCTAGAAGAACAACTAGGAACAGTGCATAGAAGGGGCAAAGAAGTACATTTATACTTGATGTCAGGAAAAACGTCTTAACATTTAGAGTTGTCCCAAAGTTGAATGGATTGCCTTGGGATAAAGTGGATCATTCTCCTAGACCAGATAGCCACTGTGATCCCTTCCATTTTAGATTCTATGATTTGTAAGGTTGGGTTCTGTAAAGCCAGTCATGAGAAGCTCTCCAGAGGACTACTGCTGTGAATAACTGTAAGGATCCAATCCCTTAGGATAGTGAACTCTCGATTTAGTCAGCAGTAAACTAAAGCAAAACATTCAAGAAACTAAAGCACAATATTCACAACAGTAAATCTAACTTATTACTAAGGTGGCCACTTAGTCTTAAACAAAGCATATTATTCAGTAAATTGCAATCCCATCAGTCACTACAGAGTACCCAAGTAAAGTCAAGTCTGACTTCCAAACCCCACAGCACCCCTTCCACAGGCTGATCAACTGCTCCCAGTTCTTGCCTGGACTCACATGTCTCTTGCCTGGACTCACATGATTCTTGCCTGGACTGACACATAGCTCTTAGCTCCTGTTTCATACTTCAGCTTACTGCTCCACTCTAAGTTCTTTGAAGTTTCTGTTTCTAGGAAGACAAAGCTTAACAGAGATACAGCAATTTTTAGACCCATTACCAGCACTATCATCTCAATTCACTTTCTGTCTGACAAAGTAAAACAAATCAACAGACAAGACTTCTGACTGAGAAAGCAAACACAAATCAACGATAAAGTCCTGGGGCTTCCGTAACAGCAGTAAAGTCCTCTTAAAGGACTTTTGTCTAAAAACAACAGACAGGGTGATTTTGTCTGACAGACCAACAGACAGAGTGCCGAATCACAAACATTCTCCCTGTTAGTTCTGTTTGGTTCCAGTTCATGCTCAACCTTTGCTCTGCTCCTTCCGGTTCTATCCTTCCTGTTCCTCTCTTTAGGCAAGCTTCTCCCACCTTGGGCTCCATGTGATGATATTAGTCCTGTTAAGGGCAGGGAAGGTCTCCAAACTCCCCCAGGCCTATCAAGGGCAAGACAATGTATACCATTTCCAAAAAAGACTTTTGATACAATCAAAGGCTAGGCCCAAAGGCACTTGAATAGCTGAAACAATAGGCAAAGTACTACTTTGTTTGCCATTACAGGTTCCAACCCTGAACCCCAACAATCCAATCAATGTAAGATTTTAAATGTAATGATATTCCCTCTCTGGTATAGGTACATCCTGAGACTGGAATCATCCACTACTCAACTGCTTTATAACATTATTCAATCCACCTTTGGATCCTTTGATAATAAATAGAGAACCAGTTCTGGCGTCAGGAAGAATCATTTTCCTGATTTCAAATTTGGTGTCAGATACTTACTAGCGATATTACCCTGGACAAGTCACTTGACCCTGTTTGCCTCAGTTTCTTTATCTGTAAAATGAACTGGAAAAAGAAAGACAAACCACTCCATTATCCTTGTCAAGAAAACTCCAAATAGGTTCATGAAGAGTTGGATATGACTGAAAAAAATAGCTGAACAATAACATGGGTCCAGGGTTCTTTGTTAGCCTGTTTGGTTATTGGTTTACCTGTTTTCTTTTTGACCCAAAGGGCTTAGTACCTCTTAAAAGATCACAGGATAGGAAACATTTTACTTACCTGTTTTAAAGTTCTTCTTGTGTGACCACACTTAAGGTCTTATAACTGAATTAATTGGGACCTCATCTTTATACTATGGGAAAAACTAAAACAAATCTTCTCACTAGTTACTGGGACCATGAAGCTGATTGCTCATTCAAATATATTGATGTAATGATTTGGATTTTAATAGAGTGAATGGAGTGGACAGGTTGATAGAAGTTAAGGTTGATAGAAGGAACTATTGTCATATTTTAAATGCAGAAAACCCAGGGCCTACATATTTATTGAGCCTTATACTAATGAAAAAAGAAATTCAGCATTGATTTAGATAGATCTCACTAGTACTCAACTTAATTTTGGAGACAAAAGATATTCATACTTAAATCTTTTTTTGATAGTCAGTGGGGTCATATTAAAAAATACATAAAATAAAAAGAATCCTTGACATAATTTTTGCACAGTTCTGCCTTCAAGACCTGAATTTCACTTTTCTCTTAAGCATTACTTATAGGCAGGAGTGTGGAACTAATTGGGTCAGTGACAGTTCTGTTCAGAAGCATAAGAAAAGCTTAACTAAAGCCAAACAATTAAAAATAGTGAGAAATTCAGGGCATAGAATATAATAAGAATACCAGACCTTAAAATAAATCAAGGAGAAAAAAGAAATGTCTAATTATAGATACTACTATAGACACACCAGTAATTCATTATAGAATGGGGGAAGGTGAAGCATGGATGGCAGCTAAATTTATATTTAATAGGAGTTTATAAAGAAGTTGGCAAGAAACCTTAACATTTTGTCTCTTTAAGTCTAAGGTACCTAAATGCATTTGATATCCGGTCTGTTTCAAGAAGAATTATTTATCAGCTGTTATTAATTATGGAAATCACAGTCAGTCAATCTTTGGAGATTTTGCCCATGTGAGGAGTTATTTAATTGATCCTAGGTACAGGACAGAACTAGTCAGTATGTGTAGAAGCCATACCAAAGACCAGACCAGAAAAATCTAGGCTGCTCAGTGTTGTTGGGATTGCGTTATCAGATTTCTCTTTGCTAAATATTAGTCTCTTGTCCTCATCTGACATTTCTCAGTACTTGCTCCTATCACAGTGGGAAGCTAAATCAGCATATTAAGAATCAGCAAGTGGCACCTGACATTGGCTCTGAGAGAAGTGACTGCGTTTTTAGTTACCTCAAAGACTTTCAGCTGCTCTCCCCTAAGTATTTTAGACATGTTCACTGATGAGAAACATTTCCCAGCTGCACAAAATGCACACTAGGAATAAATACAGGAAGGAGGACAGTTTTAAAGACTTAAAAGCAGCTACCATCAAGGCAGGCCATACTTTTCCTTTCAACAGCATGCACACTGGGGAACTATCCCTGTGGTCTACCAGCATTTTATTGTCACATGAGTAGGCGTCCATTACAGAGGATACTGGCAGTGGACCTTTTCTCTCCTATTTGTATGACAGTCGTAATTCCCTACTTCTCCATTTAGTGCCACTATCGAAAGAGAAAATATCCTCAAAGTTTTAAGTGGCATTGTGCCCTTGAGAGTGTACGTGGACTCATTCTACAAGCTTTTTTATTTTCACCTAAGTTTGTTTATGTGTATGCCTGTACATTTTAGATTTTTAAAGTATTATAATTAAATTTTATTTTTAAAGTACAAAATCACATTTCCTTTCAGCTCCTTGCCCTTCCCCAATAAAGTAAATTTTCTTTTTGCTTTTGACCCCTTTATGGTCTATATCTAACCTTAAGATCTCTAAGTCCAAAGGTAGGATCAGAATAGAAGCTGGACTCATGATTTCATTGGGAAGGGAGCCCCTAGGTAAGGAAGCATCCCATCCCAGTGATTGGAGCCTCATCTGCAATTTTTAATGTAGAGACTTGTCTGGAGCATGGCTAGATTAAGTAATTTGACTATGATCATATGGGCAGTATAAGTCAGAATAGAACTTGAATCCAGATCTCTCTGGTTTTGAGGACAACTCTCTATCACTACATCATATAGTGGGTAAACATTTTCATCACATATTAGGCATTATTTCAAATTGCTTTTCACAAGAGTTGAACCAATTGACAGTGTCACACAAAGTGTATTTGTATATGTTCCTTTACTCAACTTCTCCAGAATGCTTTCCATTTGGGGGGGGCATTTTGTCTATTTACTGTATGTGAATTTGGTTTGTTTTATGATATTATTAATGTTTTAGAGTGGATTTCTTATAGTTGTAAAGAGTTTAAAATAATTCTGAGATCGGTTTTTTGTATCCTCTGACTACTTATCCATTTGGGAGTAAATAGGAGTAGTTGCTTTCATTATCAGATTTGGTACACTATATTAGAAAATAGAGAAAATGAGCATGATATACTTTTGTGAGAAGTGGGGAACAGGATGACAGAATGAATGTGAGAAATAATAGTTAAGAGTCTAGACCAAGCAGAAAGAGCACATCTTTATGCTAACTAGATAATTCTAATAGTCAGACAAGAGATGTCTCTCAGGAGGTATTACAAAGGGAGTACTTTAGTCCAAGGTAATCATTAGGTTAAGGAAAATAACTAAATAGGTAATAAACAACTAGGCATAAATTAATGGAACATAGTGTCAAGGTGTTTATTATATCCTGTCAAGAAGTTGTACTCAAATACTTAGTTTAAAATATAATATATTTTACACTTATTTTCATAATCAATAGGTCTGAGCATTTGTTTGTCCAATAATTAGTACTTTAGTAATTTAAAAAATTCCTATAAGTTAATTTTGCTTATGTAATTTATTTATATATTATTGGATAGCAATAATTAGATTTTGGACTAACTGTCAGTGCTTATTTTGTCCATGTGTGTGACTTCCACATCATAAAGACTAAATTATCATGTAATTTGTACAATGTACTCCATATCTAAGTGAAGTGCAAAAATCCCTAATTATAAAATCTTATATAAAACTGTTTTAGTCCTAAGTATGACATCAGATATTTCAAAACCTCCAGGTGGTCATATAATATCAGAGTTAGATAGACTCAAGAGCTAATATAAACTTTAACTGAATGTATATCATGTTAGCCACCTGTTGACTATAGGAGTGATAATGGTCATGGTAATGCCCTTCTATTTTGTAATAACTATTATCTTAAAAATATGGAATAGCAGATTGGTGTTTTATTTTGAATATCCTAAGTCAGATTCTATATACTGAATGATTCTGTGCTTATGATATAGTTTTATTAATACTCCTAAAGGTATTCTCAAGGCTCAGACCTGCAGTGCCTTCATATTAGCCTTCAGGATTTAAAGAAACAAACAACTAAATGTGACATTAAAAACCCTTTTCATTCTCCTTCTAACATACCTTTCTGAACTTATTTTTATCTCCCTTTTATGCACTTTATGTTATAAATTGGTCTACTTGTATTTCCTTCATGTAACTTTGTGTCTTCTGCCTTAGCGCTATTGTATAGGCTGCATGCCCTATTCGTAAAATGCTCTCCATCCTTATCTCTCCCTCTTAAAATCCTCCCCCCTCTTTTAATGGTCAACTCATTGCTGCATGTGAGTAAAGGTATAGTACCAGGAACAGCTATGTGGCACAGTGAATAGAGCACCAGACCTGGAGTCAGGAGGACCTGAGTTCAAATTTGGCCCCAGACTCTTTAACACTTAGAAGCTGTGTGACCTTGGGCAAGTCCCTTAACCCCAACTGTCCTGCATTGCCCCCTCCAAAAAAAACAAAAAAAAAGCATGGCACCATAGGAAAAAGAGATGAGTGAATGAAAATGAAAATCGTTACCGTATGCCCATCAATTGGGGAATGGCTAAACAAGTTGAGGTATACGAATGTAATGGAACATCATCATGCTATAAGGAATGATGAGCAAATGGATTTCAGAAAAACTTGGAAAGACTTACATGGACTGATGCAAAGAGAAGTGAATAGACCTAGGAAAACACTGTACACAGTATCAGCAACATTGTGCAGTGATCAACTATGATTGTCTTAGCTCTTCTTAGCAATACAACAATCCAAGACAATTCCAAAATACTCATGATGGAAAAATTCTATCCACATCCAGAGAAAGAACTGATGGAGTTTGACTACAGATCAAAGGATAATGTTTTCACTTTATTTTTTTCTTTTGTTTTGTTTCTTTGTTAGGAACATGACTAATATGGATATGTTTTACAAGATTGCACATTAATAATGTATTTCAAATTGCTTACTCTCTTAAAGAGGGTGTAGGGAAGGAAGAGAGGGAGAAAATTTGGGACAAAATTTTATACAAAAATGAATGTTAAAATTGTCTTTTTTTGTAATTGGAAAAAATGATATACTATCTACTGGGGGAAAAAGTTTTCAGACAAAAAAAGAAGAAAGGAAATCATCACTTTAGTTGTGGTCTCATGGTATCATAGTGTGCTGGTAGTTTTCGCCTCCTAAATATCTAAATGAATACTACCTCTGCTGCTAATGTGACCCAGAGACTGGACCAGGGGAAAGGTAAACTGTTTGAAAAGAATCAAATCTAATTGCAAATTTTAGCAGATTCTTTTACTAAAACCTTTAAAAAACATATTTACCAAATTTCCAATTGATGTTGCACACTTTTTTTTTGAGGTATTTTTGGAAATTTAATAAGACCATACACATTCTTTGTCTTGCTAAAAGCATCAAATACTAGAATATTTTTTAGATTCTACAACTTTCAAAGGGGCAGTGAGTTACCCTACACATGGTACACAATTTTCTATAGAAAAAAAAATTCTAACCTTAATTTAGAACATTTCCTAAAAACATATCTTAAAGATTTCTTACCACAGGGGAAGTAAAATAAAGTAAATCTTTTTATTTTTTTTTCTTTTTTGGTACTGAATATTATTCTCTTGAGGAACAGGAAAGCAGATTCTTTGCATCTCTATATGTATGATCTCTGATACGGTCTTCTGATCCTTGCCAGTTAGCTTTTAAGGCCCCTGACTCATATCTGTTCCCTTTCCAGTTTAGGAAGGTGAGACAGGTGCCCGCTGGACAACAACTCATTGATGGTGCATACTTTTGAAGTAGAAAAGTAACACCTCTAGGTTTATGAAATTAGGTCACTCTCTGGAAGTTTTCTAGTCCTTAGCATTACTCGATAATTCTGCAGTTTCCCAACTATTTTCTCCCAATTGTTCCTTGCACGCCATTATTACATGAGATATTTTATGTAGACCTTTGTGCTGACTATGAAACAACAAAGAATATGGCTTTTACAGAAACCTTCATTATTCTTATTTTTGAAAGAGTATGATGCAAAGTGTTTTTTTGTATTCTCAGATTCTTTAATAACCATCATATATAGCTGGTTCAAGATTAAAAATGCTTTGGGTATTTTAGTAAAAATCCAGAATTCTAAATCATAATAAAACTTTAATGAAGACAAATGCAATTTTCACTGCTTTTTTCACAAGAAAATTTCACCAAGCTATAAAATGTCAAAGAAACAAATCTTTTTGCATGAAACATAAAGATTCTGTAGTCTGCCCTGATTTTCTCTCAGGTGTAGGCTGTCTTAAAAAATATAAAGATAAAGGAATCATGACTGGTGCTTTACATTTTTATTTGATTGAAACTCTTGGTGATGAAAGTTGGGATTCCATAGTTGTCAATTTCATAATTTTAGTTGTAGTAATGGGAGGTACCCTAAAGCTTTATAGATAAGTAACCCAGATGCCAAGAGAGGTTAATGAATTGGAAAGATATCTCATATGGTGGGGGAATGATGGGAAAGGGGGGGAGAGAGAAAGAGAAAGAGAGAGAGAGAGAGAGAGAGAGAGAGAGAGAGAGACAGACAGACAGACAGACAGACAGACAGACAGAAATTTAGAGATACTGCTGAGATTTGGAAGTAGTGATAAGAAGAGAGAAACATACTTGAAATATCTGGAATGTGAAGTACAGAATCAGCAAAAGCTCAAAAGAAAAAGTGAATTTATACACCAAAACAGAGTGGGTGAAATGAACAAGATTTTGCAATAGATCCCTAATGATACTCGGTAGTCAGGAGTCAAAGTAGAGAAAATTTCAAAAAGACCTGAAAATTATCAAATCCTCGGAGGTGGGAAATCAGAAGGAACAAAGGAAATGTCTGACCTTGAATGTTTCCATAGTGCTTTCAGGTTTAGAACGTACTGTTCTTATGATAATCTAAGGGTGAGCAATATTAGAGGTATTTTACAGATACAGAAATGAATATTTTTAAAAGAGATTAAATGGGTTGCCTGAGGTCACAACTTGTAAATTATGGAGACAAAGCCATGTCTCATGATCCGTGCTCTTTCTCCTACACTGTACAAGTTAGAAGATAAAGATCAGGTTTAATGTGTAAAAGTCAATCAGCAAGAATTTATTAAGCACCTACTACATGTCAAGCAAATGCTGAACTAAGCCCTGGAGAAACAAGAGAAAAGTAGGATGCGGTCATACCTACCATATCATGACTCGCCCCGTCATGGTTTTGTTATTGCAGATCAGCATAAGACATTAACTGGGAATTTGGGGGGAGTTTTGCAGAAGCCACCGAAGACACAGGAATACCAGAAGATGACACAAAAAAGGTTTAGAAACTCAGAAATGCATAAAATATGCATACAACATTGTATAATATCAACGCATCTTATCTTTTATTACCATAATAATTCAAACTCCTCTGTTACAAAGGGAGAGCCAGAAAATTTTATGTGGATTTTCCAGATCACAGAGGTACCCAAGACCCATGAAGTGGAAGGGACAACTATAGTTTCTATACCCAAGGAACTAGACTGTGAAAGGGAAGAGAGCATTCTCTTGTGTATAGTGAATTTTACTATATATTTATTATATAGATATATGAGTACGCATATATATATATATATATATATTAAAAAATAAACACAAGGTAACTTTGGGGAAGGGGAGATTTAGAGGCTCTAACTACCAGGGAAACTAGGAAAAAACGAAGGCCAGATATGGCACTTGAGCTGAATCTTTGAAGAAACTATCAATTCCAAGAGATGGATATGAAGAGGAAACTCATGTTAGGTATAAAAGAAATCCTGAGCCAAGGCATTTGGCTCAAGGCCATGAGATTGTATATTTACTCACTATACCTCGTATTGTGCATAAAGAACAGTACAAAAACCATTTACACTCCATGTATCTTGTCTGTGCACAGTTGTTTGCTTGTTATCCCCGCTGTTGGAATGTAAGTTCTGTGAAGGTAGGGACTGTTTCTGCCTTTATTTGTACCCTTAGCACTCAGTAGAGAGGCTAGCATGCAGAAAGTGACTAATAAACATTTATTGACTTGGACCATAGAGTGTGTGCAGGGGGAATAATTTGTAATAAGGGCTGAAAGGTAGGATGGGAACAGATTATGAAAAGTTTTATTGGCAAACAGAGAAAAATTGTATTTGATCCAAGAGAAAGTCATTGGAGTTTGAGTAAGGAAATGGCATGGTCAGATTAATTCTTCAGGAAAATCCCTTTGGCAGGTGTGTGGAAGGGAGAGCCATGACACAAGCAGACTCATTAGGTAGGTACTGGCATAACTCAAAGGAGAGGTAATGAAGGCCTGAGCTACAGTGGTGGTCATATGGCTGGAAAGAAGGACACTAATGCAAAAGATGTTTTTGAGAAAGAAATGACAAGCCTTAGCAGTTGTTTAGAAGTGTGGGGTGAGTGCAGTTGATAAGTTAGGAATGTTGCTAAAGTTGAGAACTTAGAGAACTAGAATGATGTTGGTTCCCTGGATAGAAATATGGAAGTTCTGAAGAGCTATGGGTTTGTAGTCTGTTTGGGGCATGACGACTTTGAGATAAATGAGCGAGAGAATGGGACAAATGAGAATATAGAAAAATGGAAAATATTTTACATGCAGATACAAGATTATACCATCTAATTCTCAACATTTCATATAAACATATTCATATGTAGGATGAATTTGTATACATGCATACATATACACACATACACACCATGTACAGGTATATACACACATGCCTACACATGCACTCATGCACACATGTGTGCATATCGATACATAGTTGTATATGTATGTGAACACATGTGTGTGATATATACATGCATGCACATATACGCACATATATGAGATGATAGCCTGGTGTCATGGAGGAACAGGCAACCTTGATTCAGGATGACAAGGGTTTAAGTCCCACCTTTACATATACCAACTCAGTGACCTTGATTAAGCCTCAGGATCCCAGGCAACTCTTAGACAAAAAGTTACAGAATTGGTGCTGAATTTTTTTGAGAGTCTGCTGCTTTAGAGCTCCCTACACTGAAGAATTCACATCATGTGTATATATTATGCCATATATGGCTACCTATACATACCTAGCAAGTGCAGAGTGACTTAGTGAATAAAGAACTGGATGTGAAGTCAGGAAGGCCTGGGTCCAAATCATGCTTCTGACATTTACTGGCTGTGTAGCTCATGGGAATTAACTTCATCTCTCTGTGCCTTTGGTAACTATCTAGACTATATACTGAATTGTAGATCACCATAGTCTACATTGATGGAGGGAGTTCCCATTCTAGGGATTCCCTTGACAAAAGCACATTTGCATGTATGTATGTAAATACATACATGTAACTATATATACTAATTCTTCAATTCTCCAACAAAACTCATGTGGTAAAGATAGAAGAATCAATCTTTTTTTTTAAAAATCAAATACTCCATATTTCTATGTCAGCTAAAGATTTGCCATTTAAATTACATTTCATACAGTCATAATTTAAGCTTACATTATATGAATATGTTAATCAAATGAACAAAAGAAAGCAGGAAATTAATGAGATTACATAGAAAAGATAGGACAGAAGCAAAGAAAGACAATCTCTCATGAAAACTGTCAAAAGATATAAAGAAAAATTTTTTAGGAAGCAATATAAAGACTTAGAAAAGAGCAAGAAAGAAATCACAATACTCCATTTATTGTATATCATCAGCTGGATAGTGTATGTACTGCTCTACATAACAGAGATGGGAACATTTTATTCCCTTGTACTTCATATACAAGCAAATAACAAAGAAAATCAGTAAATAATCATGATACTTGAAAGAGATTTTAAGAAACTTCTAATACAGTTGTATTTTCTGTCAGACCCGCCTCCAGAAAGCTCATGAATAAAATTTATAGCTCTTTGTTTATTACTTGAGACATTTAAAATATTCATCCTTATCATAAGTGGTGAGTGATCATGCATTGGGTCTAACTGATATTTAGAGCTTTGCTGTACCTGCAAACACTTCTTTGCATTAGATTGGTTGATCCCAATATCCTTAGTGGACTTCACTCATCAGTGAGGCATTTTCATAAGGACTTTGTTTTCAATGTATTTTAATTGAAAAGTTTCTTATTAAAAACTTCAATCGTACCCTTCTTCGTTGTAATTAAAGCCACCCTTAGGCAAGACATTTTATTCCCTGTATATATAACACGAGTAATTATGGCAAATCTAAGTATTCATGTATCATTGGTTCTTATTAGGCAATAAGGTTGGTTATGAAGGTGAGTAAATTAATAATTATCTCTAAGATGGATTATTCTCACTTCTTCAGAGGAAAATTCTTTATTCTGTCCTCCAGCACTTTAAATGTAATGCACTTACAAGAATGTGCTAGAAAATGAACTCTAGAATGCCAAGAGGCACAGGGATATTGGTGAAGGCCATAGTTATATTAAAAAGCTGAATTGCATAGAGCAAAATGTAATCCCAATAATAAATGTATCTCCTGAAATCTGGCAATCTTCTCCTCCTCTTCCACTCCCCTTTTTAAAAGAACTCTGCTTTCACTGTCAGTAATCAAAAAGGCCTGGAAAATTCAGACACATTATACCTTTTGAATATTAATAAAAAACAGAATTTTTTTAAAACCTGGTACATCTTGAGGTTTGTTAGATTGTAAAATGTGTGTTCTTTTATTCTCCAGCTTCTGAACAGAGACTATAAGAAACATAGCTTTAATTAGGTAAAGCAACCTAGAAAAAAAATGGAGTCAGATATATATATTTTAAAGTATATTCCATTTGTAATCCACATGACTTATGTCAGTACTTTTATTTCTATATGGTTAAAATTATCTGGATCATATCCACATGATCCAATATGAGATTTAATTTTAATATAGGGGTTTTTTAAGCTGAAAATATCTGATGTTTTAAAACAAATGTAGCATCTACTTCCTCTATAGAGAACTAATGAATAAATGAGAAAATATTAAAATACTCCAATATGAATGCATTTTATAGTTGGCAGATTTAAATTTGAGCAGCCCTGTGGCATAGTGGACAGTGTTTCAGCCATGGAGTCAGCAAACCTGTGCTGGCAGCAAACACGTTTTGTTTCTAACACATACTATCAGTGTGACAGTGGGTAAGTCACTTAACCTGTAAGTTCCACAGGCAACTGCCTGAAGACTCTACAATACGGATGAGTTGCAGGCTTTCATCCAGTCCCAACTAAAATGCCACCTTTTACAGGAAGACTTCCCTATCCCTCTTCCACTCTTCATCATCTCCAATTTATCCTGCATTTTTGTGTTTATCTAATTAATTTGTCTAATTGTGAGCTTCCTGAGGGCAGGGGCTGTCTTTTGCCTTTCTTTGTATCTCCTGACTTTACCATAGCGTTGGCACATAGTAGGTGGAATAAATGTGTATTGACTGACTAAAGGATTGATAGTCAGGAGTTCCCTGTAAAGATGAAATCATAGGAACATAGACTCAGAAGTGGAAGGGGTCTTAGAGGCCATCCTACTCCAACTACTTTATTTTACAGATGACGAAATGAAGGCAGAAAGGTTAAGTGACCTCTCCAAGGTTACACTGTTAAAAGTACCTGAGAAAGGATTAAAAACCAGGTCTTCTTGACTAAAAGCCAGTGTTCTCAAGCATGGGTTGGTACTGATAAAAAAAAAATCTAAGCTGATCCTCATCTTCAACAGTAGCAAATAATTTTCAATAGTCTTTGGTATTATTTCTGCTCTCTTTCCTGATACTTATTGAAATTTTCATATTTTATGATAGCACTGGTAAATTTCTAAAGTCTTGAATGATCTAGGTGATGAGAGATTGTTCAGAAAGTCTTTGGCAGACTTCAGTTCACATAATAAGAAGAGTCCTTATATAACACCTCATGCTAAAAATCTCCTTATTAACAGAGTAGGCTCCTATTCTCCCCTCTCCTATCTGACTCTTTTATGCTGTCAAAGAGTTCTGTATTATAAGGAGTGGTGACTCATTAATGTTCACACAGTGTAAAGCACTAAACAGTCTCTGCTATTAAATTCCAGAGCTATTCCCCAAGCACAGTGTCTGACTCAGAACACTGTTGAAAGATAATTTGGTTTTGCTGGACATGTTTGGGATGATATTACAAGAGTGGGTGGCCCTAGAGCTCTTCCTACAAGTATTCAAGTGAACATCCCCTCCCTTCCCATACATCTGTTTTCTTTGCTGTGAAAGGCTAGCATTTGCATTAACTTTAAATATGTCAGCATCTATCTACTATTAAAAAAATGTATAGATGAGAAAAAAAAATTGGAAAAGGCAGACCAACATTCTTACCTTCCTGAAAGGTAACCAGGCAGGTCCAGCTGAAATCACAAAAGCTTATTATCTATAGGCGTTTTCAGAGATGCTTAGTCTTTAGAGATATATTGTCAACCATGATGTATATAAATACTGTTTCCATTTTATAATCTCTTGTGACTTCACAGGAAGTTTTGTGCTTTGTTCACTGTGTAGCAAATGTTCCTTTCTGCCCTTTAACTAAGGTTATCTAAAGATGCTGATGTGACCAGTACTTTATATTATTTGAGGAAAGAGATATAAAGGTGACATTTAGCTTGAGAGGTAGATGTGAATATAGCAAGAGGAAGACAAATGGACAGAATAGAGTGTTTTGTATATAGGGGGCACTTAGTTAATGTGTAAGTTGAGTTGATTTCGAGGAAATTGGAGAAAAGGTTCAAAAAGATAAGAAAAAGGGATGATATGAAAGCCAAATTGATAGTTTCATTCAGCATACCCTGCTTAAGCATCTACTGTATGGAAAAAAAAAAGACTACAAGGCATACGTATCCAAAAGCATGTAGAACTGAAAATGAGACAGCCCCTGCCCTCTTGGTACTTATATTTTCTTGGGGGTATATCACATATACACAAATAACTCATTATAATTAATTTGAGGGAGGGGGAAGAGCATTCATAACTGAATAATCAGAGAGGATTTTGTAAACAAGTAACATTTGAACTGAGCCTTAAATAAAGATCAAGACTGCTGGGGAAATGGAAATGAGGAGGTAGCATGTTACAACTATCAAGTAGCCCCTGAAATTTTCTTAACCTTGGAGTGACATGGTCATACCTTTCTATTATTTTGGCAGCTCTATGGAGGATATGTCAGAGAGGATTAGAGACTAGAAAAGAGGACATGCTTTAACATTTCAACTCAAAATTGCATTGAATGTTGTAGACCAACCCTTATTTTTAAGGGTGGGTGCTCACTTCACTGATACCAATGACAACCCCTCTGCAATCTTCTAGTTTCCACAGCTGAAATATTCATCATGATTTGGCCAATTTGGGGATGAGACTATCCCACTTCATCTATGTTGTTCTTTTTTTTTTTTTTTGGTCTTTTTTTGGAGGGTAGAGGGCAGGACAATTGGGGTTAAGTGACTTGCCCAAGGTGACACAGCTAATCAGTCTTAAGTGTCTGAGGTCAAATTTGAACTCAGGTCCTCCTGACCCAGGTCCAGTGCTCTATTCACTGCGCCACCTAGCTACCCCAATGTTGTTCTTCTGAGACCAGCTATATAATCTTTGCATTAGGTCTTTCCATGAAGCATTACTCGTAGGGTAGGACTTGACAGAGTTTAGCTTATTGGCAGAGCTCAGGACCAACTCCATAACATAATGAGGTAGTGGAGGAGGACATTTTGTAGGAAATTGAAAATGAATCTAATCACAGGACATCTTTGTGAAGATTTTGTTGTTGGACAGGGCTAATACTCTCCTACAGGTAAACAACTCTTTTTGAGGTTTACTACATTTAAAAGAAGTTCTCCCCATTTCAGGGGATGCAATTTTTTTCAAAATCTGTGTAATAATTTGTCACAAAAGTGCTTTATGATGCTCCTTTTAAGCTTATAACATTCATAAACTTTCACAAAACATGTTGACATCATATGTCTATGCCACAACATATATATGTCTGTGTATATATGTATGTTTGTGTGTGTGTATAGCAAGTTTTGTATTAATCTTCTCATGGAGCATACCTTAGTCTTTCTTCTTTTCCTTCTGTTGTACATGCCTTGAAGTAGAAAGGTTTGAGAGTAGAAAAACCAAACAACCAATAAATCTAAATTTCTCTTACAACACTCTCGTTAGTTACGGTAAAAGTCATTGATGACTCACATAGACATATGGAAAAACTAAGTGTGAGCAATATATTTTTTTTAAATTCCTGGAATAGTGAACAAGAGAAAGAGGACTGTAATAAACTGATTTGGCATTGCATTAAAACTGGTGTCATACTTAAAATTTTGCATCCAGCCTTCATGACACCAAAAAAGCATGCCTTTTTTTGTTTGTTTTTAAGAGACATGTTTTCATTTATAGTCAGCTTGGCAAACTAAATTTATCAGTTTTCAAACCTTTGCCAAAAACCAGCAGTTAAAACTTAACCTTATTCTTATCTATATTGACAATTGGATTTTTAAAACCTTATTTAATTCATGGAGGAGACATTTTAAAATCCACCCACTATTCTTATACCTATATTTTAGTTGAAGTATTGTGTTTATTCCTCTGTTTATTACCATATTTCTTATGTAATGGCAAATGACAAATATTACCTCTCTTCTTTCTTATATTTGTCTCTTCCTTTCTGGGCCCCCTTCTCAAAACATTATGTTCTCTATGTCCATTTTTGCATAATATTATGCTAATTTGAAATATAATCTGTTCTTATAATAATTGCTTACCCCTCTGACATGAAATTTCCACCAATGGGCAAATATCCTAATTCTCTATGAGGATATTTTTCCATAACTGAATAATATATTTCTTTATAATTGAGTAAGCCCTGGTGGCTTTTTTTATCCATTTACAAGCTGTTACAGAAAAATAAAAGATTAGGTGTGTGGGATGAAAGCTAAAAGAGAATAATAGCCAACAAGCAAAGCCAAGAGGAATAATTTTGATCTGGAAATTTTTGGTGTCAATCTGTTCTTCCCATCTATCTTCTCTCCTCCCTCCTTCCTTCCTGAGACTCAGAATGTCTCCAGGTTGAATTGGATGTTACTAAACTAACCTTAACTTTTAGGGATATTTAGATTCAGGAGATATGGGTTCAGACTCTGACTCCGTCACTTGCTGCCCTTGTAATTTTGGTATATCACTTAACCTCGCTTCTTAATCTGTAAAATAGAATATTTGGATTAGCTGAACCGTAAGGTAGCCTCCAATTCTAAATCTATAATCCTTTGTTTTATTTGCTTATATTCTTCTATCTATTATGTAATTGAAAAAGAATTTCAAAAAGTCTCAATATTCAAACAGATGAACTCATTTTTATTTCGCATAATTCTTTTTTAAGCCTTGGCTGGATTAAAGTTACTGTTTAATATGTTGCCTTCTCGTAACAGGGTTAGAAGTGCAAATACAATAATTGGCACCTGTGGAGAAATTACTTTATATCTTTATTTAATAGCCTTGTCAAATTCTTTTTAACTGTGTTTTTAAAAATTATGTGTGTAACTCCAAGACCTTTAATAAAGTGGGTTTGTATCTAATTTTGGCTTCCTAATGGTTTCTAGGTGACCATTTGATGTAAAATAGAAATGGATGTAAACCCTGTCTTGGATAAAATTTTTGTTGAAGAAAAGAATCTTCTGATTTGAAAAGAACAGCCAATGGGAAGGCCCACAGTGAAGTTTGTGTTACTGGGATTAATAAGCAAAAAAATATCATTCAAAATAATGTTCCGTTCCCTAAATCAGTAATGAGGGAGGATAGGCTTCAGGAGTTTTAGATGGCTAAGTGTTTTAGAACCACAAACATGTTTAAGACAATTCAAGAAAAATTTGGGCAATTTTGATGTAACCTGAATATCACAAAAACACAGAGTTTTTAAGATACACATTAATTTTTTTAAAAGATGTTATTAACTCTAAGTTAATATTTAAACTGTACTTTACAGACTTTTCCTTGAGGTAGACTCATGTCTTTAAATATGATACATCAATAATAGATAAGATTTATGATCAGCTCTCTTAAGAGACATCATGTAGTATATAGAGAAATAGCCTAGAAGCCCAAAAGACTAGAGTTCAAATCCTATCTCGGACTCCATGGACTAAGTAACCTTGTGACTTCAAAACTCAGTGTTCTAGTCAACTCTCTCTCTCTCTCTCTCTCTCTCTCTGTCTCTCTCTCTCTCTCTCTTTCTTGTAGTCAATTTTTCAAGACTATATATACATTGACAAGAAGGTGCTTGCCCATAGTTTCCTATTCTGGAAGTTGCCTATAATAATATGATTGAAAGTCCAGTTCCTTTGTTGTTCCATTGATCAGTCATATCCAAATCTTCATGACCCTGTAGATCATACTTTCTATGGTGTTTTCTTGTCAGATACTGGAGTGGTTTGCCATTTCCTTTGTCCAGTGGATTAGGGCAAACAAAGGTTAAGTGACTTGCCCAGAGTCAAACAACTAGTCTTAAGTTAGATTTGAACTCAGGTCTTCCTGACTCCAAAACCAACACTCTCTCCTTTGAGCCATATCTATCTACTTAAAATTTTTCTTCATAGAAAAATTCAAGTGAATTCAACTCTACTCCATGTACTTACTGATACACATATGCATGTGTGTATGTAGGGTTTTTTTTTGTAGGATTGTGTGTGTACATGCACATGTACACAGGAATATGTTTCTTTAACTTAGATGATGAGATAAGTAAGGGGTTGCTTTTTTTAGAGCTCAGAAGGATAAAGCCATAGCCAGGGGAAATAGCCTTATTAAACAAAAGCTGTCCAACCCTGAAGTACCTGAGCCATCAGATAGATAAATAAAATAGAACATTTATCTAGAACTTTAATGTTTGTGAAGCACTTGACATAGTATTATCTCTTTTCATCTTCACAGCAATTTGTAAGGTAGGTTCTGTTGTCTTCATTTTATCCTTGAGGAAACCTTGACTGAGAAAGATTTAAGTGACTTGCCCAGGGTCACAAATAGTAAGTATCTGAGGCAAGATTCAAGCCATATTTCCAGTCTTAAGTCCTATGATCTATATATACTTTCCTACCTACATATTACTTATTCTCACAGCTTTGAGTAATTTTAGTTTTATTTCTCATTCTCCTAGCTCTTCAGACATAACTAGTTTGTGCTATGTAAGATACTTCACAGTAAACTGCCTATAGGCCTAAAGGCATTCATATCGTATTTGCAGGTGACTCGAGACTGAGGAGTACTACCATTGTGGATGACAAAATTAGACTCTACCCCATTCCCAGCCCCAAAGATCAAGGTAGCCCAAGACTATGGGTGAAACTAAAGTAGGAAAAATATTAATTATAATAAATGTAAAATCTTAAACTTAGGTAAAAACCGTTTATCACATATGAGGTGGTTAGACAGTGTTTGTCTGAAAAAGAACATGTTTTTTATGTGATAATAAAGGGCCTCCTCGGTTGAAGAAAGTTGAAATATTTTACCTTGGAGAAGAGAAGAGTTATGGGAGATAGCACAGTATGTGGAGAAGGGGTTAGATTTTTTTCCCCCTGCTTAGACCAGAGGTTAGAATTTAGAAAAGTTGGTAGAAGTTGGAAAGAGGCAAACTTTGCTTGATGTAAGGAAATGAAACAGAACCAAACTGATTTCCTGATGATCATAGCTATTCAAAATTGAAATGGACTGCTTCATGAGACTATGGCTTTCCCTTCACTAGTAGATTTCACCTAAAGGTGGAATTACTACTCTTCTGTTGTTATAGAGGATGTAGACAATCCCTGAAATCCCTTCCAAATCTAGAATTCTTTGTGTCCTGTCTCCAGGCCTGGGGTTCTTTCTGTCTGATTGCTTTTGCAAGCGCAAATGTAATTTGTTCTTTGGGGTCTTCTAGGAAATACAAATATTCTAGCTGTCAAAATGGTATTTGTGGAGTCTTTTCATTCTGACAGTTATATTTGGGAAGGTATTTAGGTGTTGGAAGCAAAATAACTAGGTGTCTCTATACTTTGGTGCCTGGATTCAAATCACAATATTTCAGTCCAGGTCTTTCCATAAATAAATACATTCATCTTCTGCAGCTTAATAAGGACAAACAGCTAGTCTCCTCAGCTGGCTCCCATCAGGAAATGCAACTGTTGTGGAATGAGATCTTTCTTCTGTGTGGGCAGGGTGGCTCCCTGAGATGTGGTTGGCTTTTGCAGGCTGCTTGGCTGCATGACTGTGATTTATTATTTAACTCTGTTCTCTGTTCATTGCAGCAGGGGGCCTTTTCTTCCTGTAGTTCCTTTGAGATCTATGGATGTCATAATACTATTGCACAGTGGCTTGGACATCATTCCAGGTTGTTGGTTGCTTCTAAACTCCTCTGAAAGGGACCATTTTCATCACTTCCACTATAAGCAAAGAGAATTTGTTGCCAAGCCTATTTCCTCTCTGATACCCAATTTGTTCATAGGGGCATAAAGCCATAAGCAGCTGTTCTCTGGGTTCCCAGTTGTCAGGTGGGAAATTATGAAGCGCTTCATGCTGCTATGTAAAATTATAGTTAATACCAACAGAAAGTCTGCTCAATTAGCAGCAGTTACCTCATGGCTGGTTATGCAATTATGGACTATGAAAGAGGCACAGTGCCCCGTTGTACAAATACATATACTTAAAGAGGAATTATTTTCAATCTGCAATTATTAGATGCCAAAATATATTAATTCCATTTCTTTTTAGTAGATAGCTAGGCCTTTATGCCAAAGAAAATTCCCCTCCTCTCTTTTTTTTTCTTCTTAGTTTAAGGACAGAGTAATCAGAGAGCTTAAGAACTTAGTTTGAAAACTCTCACTTGGGGAAGTTAATTTTCTATTATGTAGAATCATTAACTAGTAGAACTACTAACTAGTCCTCCACCCACCTCTACTCCCAATAAACCCTTTCTCAGTTATGTCTGTTTTAAATAGTTTTCCTTTTTTGGAGGGCACTTGGGGTTAAGTGACTTGCACAAGGTCACATGGCGAGTCACTGTTAAGTGTCTGAGGCCGGATTTGAACTCAGGTCCTCCTGACTTCAGGGCCAGTGCTCTACTCACTGCGCTCGCTAGCCACCCCTGTTTTAAATATTTTTTAATTAATCTACTATGTCTTAATGAAGAAAAGTTATAGTATCTTATTGTCTGGGGATGGGGGAGAAAGAAGGAATGTAAGTATGAGAAAATATCCATAATTTGAGTGTATTGGAGTAAAAATCAAGATCTGATAGTGGAAAGCATGTTAAGTAGTATCCTTGAGAAATATGTGATACTCTCTGGCTTTTGAGGTCTTACTGTCCAAACTACATACAAGTAGTGAGACTTTGTATAGCAGCAGACAAGTAACATTGGTGAAGTCCTGGTGTTCTGCACATGTACTTGTAAGAAAAACTCAACAAAGAGGAAAACCATAAAATGCATTGAAGGCAAGACTATACACAAAGGCCACTTCTTGTCCCTGCTTTTCTCCTTGTTTCTTTTACCATCTAGGACGTGGTTGGTTTTGTTCTCCTGTTATTTTAATTGTCCACATCCCTTCTAAAAGGTGTTTCAAAGATTGCCTGCCAAGAAGTGTGACATTTGATTCATTGCTGAATCATATTATGATATCCCCAATCACTGAAACCAGAGCCAGCATTTTTATTCTGTCATTTGAGAATTTGGGTCAGCCCTCCTGGGAACTCTGAATTTGATTTTCATTTCCTCTCTGAGCTGCATTTTCTTCACTGCAAAGACAGTGCAGTGAAGCATACAAGACAGATGTGGATGGGAAAAGAAAACAACAATCACCTCACACTTCTCTAAGTTGGGGGCCATAAATGTAGAAGGATATGATCGTTAATTTTTTTTAAAAAAGTTGTTCTTGAAAGGGCAAGCAGTAGTATGGTTGAGAAAACTATCTGCTTAAAAGGAATTTGGATAAGTAAGACTGGTCTTTGGAAATATGCCCTAGGCTATCTGGTATAGCAGAGAGAGAGAGAGAGAGCAAGGGAAGGGGGGTGGGGGTGGGGAGAAGGCCAACTAATTGATTTGTGTGTCGAGGTTGAAGAATTGCTCATGAGGCCATGTTCTAGGATCCAAAAACTCTCTGTGCTAATTGTCAATGCCCTCAGTTGAAGGCGATATGTTAATAAAAAAAGAGTGTTCAAAGGACAAGCCCAATAAATAATAAATGAGCCATAAATTAGATCAGAAGATGATGAGAAGGAGAAATTACATTTTTTGACTGCTTGTGCTAGTTAAACGATCTAGGGTGCATGCGGCGGCACCTGTCTATCTTTTCCGTGACCTGTGCCTACTGTGCTTTTGTAACCTATAGATATGTCAAATGTGTTCCAAGTAGCCCACAGAGCATATTTCACCTCCATCCTTGGGAAAAAAAAAGCCTAAGCTGAAATAGGCAAAGGGTTCAAAGTACCCTGGCTTGTGGAGTGAGGCAAAAGCAATTGGAAAAAATGTTCTGTTCTGTTTTTACAACAGTTTTTCTTTTTGTTAACCTTTCTCCTTTGTTATCAAAATGAGTAAATTATTTTTAAAGGTATGTGAGGTCTAGCTATGTGATCTAATATAGCTCTTTCCCTACCAAACTGTACTTCATTGACAGTAGGAGTCAGCCATCAGGAATGTAGAATTGTACCAAAATTGAAGGCCAATTGAAAAAGTCAAGTCAAGCACTCAAAAATAAAGGTTTGTTGAGGGCATTCCAAATTACCTCCATCAAAGTTTACCTGCTCTTTTTATTGCTTCAAAGTTGGGTTCTCTCTGCCTTCTAATTAAGATACGTAATGAATCTCATAGAATAACCTGCTAACAGCATAATCTTAGAAGACGTTCTCCAAACTAGACTCTGTTTTCTTTCTTTACTTTATGGAATAAAGGCAGAAAACCTTTATTAAGCACTTGCTATGTGTTAAGCACTATGCCAACTTCTTTAGAAATATCTTATTTGAATCTCATCACAACCCTGAGAGAAGGTACTGGTTTTATGCCCATTTGACAGTCGGGGATGCAGATGTAAATAAGAATTAAGCAACTTGCTCAGGGTCACAGAGCCAGTCTGAGGCTGAATATGAACTCAGGTCTTCCTGACTCTAGTCCCAACACATTATTCACTGTTCTACCTACCTACCTATTAATAGTGATCACCTGGAGAAAAGGCTGCCATTGTTACCTCAGAGGAGTGATTATGACAGAAGAAATGATACTTTCAAAGGATAGGGCAGTTTTTGGCTGACTGATAGAGTATTTTTTTTGTTGTTGTTGTTGGGAGGGAGGAGAAAGAAAAGGTTGTGGTAGGGACAGGGTACATCCCTATAAACCATATCATTTAGCTGACTTGCCTATATTTGTGAATGTGTAGGGCTAGCCATGACTAAGTATCACTAGAATATCTTTTGTAAACAATGTTCAAAGCTTTTGATGGTAAGCTCAAAGTAGGACACTTAGAGATTTAGGTATTTCCTATATTGTTTTTGGTCTCTCGAGTATCTGTCATTGTCATTAAATGACTTACCTATCTCCTATACCGGTCACAAATGTCCTTAATGGTAAGGCATTTAAATCATTTCCTACACAAAAGTAATGATAACTTTTTACAGCCTGCTTGCATCTACCTGGACAACTTTCCGTTTTCTTCATTGGGTGAATATCAGTGTTTGAATTAATGAGTTTTTAATTAGTCAAACACTTATATTCTCTGAAAATGCTATGTTTCCCAAATATGATCTAGGATTAATGTTTCCTTTTAGTATATTCTCATCCTATTTCACCATCCATATACCTTGGATGAATGAGAGAGAGAGAGAGAGAGAGAGAGAGAGAGAGAGAGAGAGAGAGAGTAGAAATCCAGTGTTGTTATCAAATATTATACAATGTTGACTTTCTCTTTCAAATAATCATGAATCTCATTGAGAAGACATGACAGCACTCTAGGAACATTCATTCATGTATTCTTGGTCACTTTGTGTGGGGTGGGTCAGGTATAAAATTTCCATCTGTATGTGGAGCTTTGCCCAACCTTTTGGCATATTCTCTTTGAGATGAATTGAAAAACAGTTTCTCAAGTGTCCTTAAAAATATATTGTCTCTAGCATAAATTTCCTCTCTATGAATTTGGTGAAGTCCAGCTACTTTTCCTAACCCTCTTCACCTTTACTACTTTTTCACATCAAATGCTGAGGTGAGAGGGCCACTAGGTGGCACAGTGAGTAAAGCGCCGGCCCTGGAGTCAGAGTCAGGAAGACCCGAATTTGGTTCCAGCCTCAGACACTTATCACCCACACAGAAAAACTAGCCGTGTAACCTGGGGCAAGTTACTTAACCCCAATTGCCCTCCTAAAATGGCAAAAAAAAAAAAAAATGCTGAGGTGAGAGAGTCCAAATGCAGTGGTCCCGCTGTTATTACCTTGGAAATTTAATCACCACAAAAGTGTCAGAGTATTTCTCCTGTGTTATATTATCCTTCTTGTTTCATCTCCAGAGTATCCCAGGATGATGTGATTTAGCTGATTTTCATAAAAAAAATCCTCTGTCAGCTCATTCTTCCCTCAACTGTTTGTTTGGTTTGGTTTTTGTTTTGCTTTTTTGAGGGGGGAAGGCAGGGCAATTGGGGTTAAGTGATTTGCCCAAGGTCCCACGGCTAGTAAGTGTTAAATTTCTGAGGCTGGATTTGAACTCAGGTCTTCTTGACCCCAGGGCCAAGGCTCTTTTCACTGTGCCACCCAGCCACCCCCCTCCCCCACCACTGTGTTTTGCTTCTTTATATGGTGACACCGTTGTATTTCTCCATTATGTGTTGCAAATGAGCTTGTAGTTTAGGTCAAAAGTTCCTTGAGATCTTGTTAAATCCTTCATAGAATTTCTCTACTCCATCTTCTGCAAATGATATTGGCATATATTTTGTTTTTATCTTTGTGGTTACATGGTTAGGGTAGCTATGTGATGCAGTGAATAGAGTGAAGGGCCTAGAGTCAGGAAGACCCAAGTTCAACTTAGATCTCAAATGCTTACTAGCTGTGAGGCCTTGGGCAAGTCACTTAACTATGTTTGCTTCAGTTTCCTCATCTGTTAAGAAAAGATGGAAATAGCAAACCACTGTAGTATCTTTGCCAAGAAAGCTTCAAATTGGGTCACAAAGAGTCAGACATGACTGAAATGACAGAAAAACAACAACCAATCTTCATGGTTACCCATTTACCTATATTAATTCTGAATATTAAAAAATAAGGCAATTAAGTGTCTCCCAAGTGAAATGATGTTTCCGTTCAAGCAATGTCTGCTAACTGTGTACTATATTGAAGACAATGTGCTAAACACTAGTTATACTACAACAAAAATTAAATAGTCCCTTTCCACAAGGAGCATTCTATTGACTTTCTTTTTGCTTTTATATGCATGATGAAGCCTGCTCCACCGACCCTTTGTTCATACTTCAAAGGAGGGCCATTTTTCAATTCTGGTCCAATTTCATTATTTTTTACAATTTCATTATGAGTTAGGATGTGTATATATATATATAAACACACACCTAATTATGTTTCTTTTTTGTTAAAAAAAAACAAATCTGAAACCTCACAGGTTTGTATAAGAACTGTGTGATTGTTGACATCCTCTGAATCCCATCCCCCTTTTATTCGGTCACTCCTCCACAACTACCTTGGAAAGAGAATGCATTGTACTAGGACCATTTTACATTTATACATTTTTTTCCACTGGTTTCCACTGTTAAACATATACATACATATGTGTGAACAAACATAGATATGTTTGTATGTATATATATGTGTATATAGTGTAATTTAATTAGTAGCCATGGTCAAATAATTCACTGGCTACTGAAAATATTTATGTGATGAGTTTCTGTATACCTAGCCAATTCAATCCACAATAATCATGCATTTTTCATACCATCTCTACTAGAAGGTCTACCGTTTTGGCAGAACATTAATTAAGCACCTCCTATATACAAATCACTGAAGTAAATGCTTAGAAAAGAAGTAAGACAGCTCCTATATTCAATAAATGTATGTTCTGTTGGGGTTGGGAGATATGACATGTATCCAGATAATAAAACATGGCAGGAAGTAACAGAGACAAAGTACTGTCAGAATATTTGAGGAGGCAAAGAACATTTTCATCCTGGGGGAATAAAAGAAAGACCTCTTGGAGGAAGTGGTACCTAAACTGAACCTTGAAGAAGGATAAAGAATCTAAATGATAGAGATGAGAAGGGAATTCATTCCAGGGCTGGGGGATGGCTTTTTAAAATGGAGGCAGGAAATGATATAATGAGTTTGAGGAACAACTAGTAAAGTTCCGTTTAGCTAGGTGGGATGTAAAATGTGTGAAGGAGAAAATCTTGAAATAAGACAAGAAAGATACCAGCCAGATTTTGGTAGTCTAAAAAGTTTCTGTTTTATTTTAGAAGTATTAGGGAACCACTGAATGTTTCTGAGATTGAGAAAACAGGATGTTTGAAGGGAATATTATCATAGTGAATACCAAGGTCTCCAAATAGGTTGAGGGCTGGGAAGGAAAGGAATCTCATGATCCAAATAATGAACTTTTTGAATAAGGAAGACAAGTGACCTAGAGACCAGCACATGACAGCAGCTAAAGTACTGACAGAGTAATGTAAAATCAAATAAAACAAGTCCAATGAAAGAGAGATTTCTGAGTGATAGTATCAGAGTATGTATCTTACATTGGTTTGGGGAAAAATTGTCTGCCTGTCAAAGGGTATGAGACAAAGAATGACCACTACTATGGAATGTAGCAAGGGATTAGTTGTGTTGTGGAGAGAACCAAGTTTAATGATCATTCAAAAATCAAAAAAGTGTGAAAGTAAGACATCTAGGATGAGAGTTTGTAAATGATAGAGATATTCTTACCCTTGATAAGTACTCTAGGTGGTATTGCAAAGAGACCCAGCCAACTTTGTCCTTTCTAAGAAAGGACTTCACCAAAATAGCCTACTTATCCCACTATAAAATGCTTACTGTGTGCCAGGGACTGTGCTAAGCTCCGAGGATACAAAAAGAAGCAAAAAAAGACAATGTTTGTCCTCCAGCAGCTTACATTTTAATAGGGGAAGGCAACAAAAAAGCAGACAGACAGTAGTGGGTTTTTGGATGGATACACAGCGGCAAAGTCCTAAGTATCAAAAGCACGTCTATGCAGATGATGAAGCATTGGTAAGACACACTTTTGAGGTTTTATCTAGTAATGTACCCTGCCTTTGTTATTGCAACCTGTGTGTACGTGGGCAAGTCAATCTTCTTGAACCCAGTTTTCTTATGTACATAATGAAAGGACTGAATCAGAGGTGCTCTGAGGCTCCGTCTGGTTCCAAACTTACGTTCCTATATCTTGTGACTTGTGCTGAATCATTTGTGTGCTCTCACTGTGCCTTTCTGAAGATACATTCCCAAGCCTATGAACCTGGCCTTATGATTGGTTTTTTAACTAATTAAACTAGCCAATCAAAAATATTTTAGACAGCTGACTATGATAGGTACCTATCACATATGACTATTAATCACATATGCCTAGTTCCTTGGAAGAAACTGTTTGAAGTTAGTACTATGGAAGATCTTTTAATCATCATAGCAAAATAAGCACAGAATTTTTTTTGGTGGTCGGGGAGAACAAGAGGGATAAAGTGAAAAGAGGGAAAAGCTTCAAGGAAGAGGAAAATGTCTGTTTTGAGAGAGAATAAAAAGCAAAAGATGAAGAACTTTGTGGAGAATACTAGTTTTATTTCTAGAGCTTTGGAAGACTTTACTGTGTCTTTAGCAAAATCATTGAATGAACTTCATTTTAATAGGGCAGAGAAGATAGTATCAGAAGTAAAACAAAAACTAGGAAATAATAATGGCATGTAAAGAAAAATCTGAGTCAAAAAGTAACATTTAAGATAAGAGGGAAAGGAAGAAAGCTGTCATTAAACTAGCTGGTAGGTCTGTAGATTCAGGGTTGGTTTGTTTTATTTTTTTGTTGGTTTTTTTGTTTGTTTTGGTCATAGCAAAAGGTAGTGGTATATCTGGTCTTAATTACAATGGCTATTGATTGATACATCCCACAAGAAGGCTCATCTTGTTTTAAAACATGTCATAGTTGAACAGAAAATGTTTCTCTTCCCCTTCTTTCCTTGGCTACAACATTTTAATTTCCTTCAACCATTGTCTTTGGTGTCCTTTCCAGTTCAATTGTTTTGGAGGTGATTTATTATAACTATAACTATCTCTCATAGATAGGTACTGTAATATCATTTTTTTTTTTTACAAATAGAGGAACGGATGTATGTACTTAAATGCATCTTCTCCACAACTGAATAGTTTGTAGAGGCTATGAAAAAAAAGATTTCAGTTTTCAATTAAAAGTGCTGAATTATATTTTTCATGAGTGATTTTTTATCTATCCTTCACCATTGCATTTTTTTTAAAAAGTACTTCAAAATTTTATTAAAAATTAACAGTAGAATGAGTAGTGCTCTAGAATTAAACAACAAAAATAATATAGATTATTAGATATTGTAGCTTATAATATAGTCCTAGAAAACTTTTTAAATTAAGGAAGAGACTGGCAATCATAGTATCTAGTTGGATTAAACTAAAAATTAAAAATTAAATTGGATGTTTATCTTTAATATGACCTTATCTGAGAGACAAATTCATTTTTCATGGTACACAGAAGAGACAGAGTCTCATGCTGTTAATATTAATAATAGGGTTTATTGATAGAATTTAAACCAATTTAGGAAATAGAATTAGTAGAATTATTTCCAACCATATCACTGAAATCTTTGCTCTTGGTACAGATTCTAATTCTGAGCCAAGGAAGCATTACATATAGTAACTTTATGCAGCCTCCTTCCCACAGACCATAATCTGGATGATTTTAAATGGTCCTTGGAATTTAGGGTCTGTAGGGTTTTATACTGAGTTTACAAAGGAAGCTGAAATCTTTCCCAGATGCTCCAACATAGAGTAAGTACCTCAGCTATCTTTGAACAGATCACTCATGAGAAGACTACATAAAGACAAAACACAGGGCTTAGTGTATCATTTCTTTGGTGTCAGAGGCTACACTTTATGAACTCATCCAGTCATTCAAATTTTTTTTCTGCCCAGATGTTACTCTTCCCCTATGAGAGAAGAGGGTCAATCTAACCAGATTACATCATTTGAACATCATTTTACTTTAAACTTTGTTGTTGTTGATGTTTGTTGTTTTTCAGTCATGTCAGACTCTTTGTGACCCTGTTCAGGATTTTCTTGGTGAGGGTACTAGAATACTTTGCCATTTCCTGCTCTAGCTCATTTAATAAGGAAACCAAGGCAAACAGGGTTTCATGACTTATCTAGGATCACACAACTAGTAAGTGTCTGAGACGGGATTTGAATTCAGGTCTTCCTACCTCTAGCCCAGCACTTAATTCAATATACCACCTTGTTGACCCCTTAGTTGTTATATTATCTCCAAATTATATTGCAATAACAAGAACTGCAACTTAGTTTTTAGTCACTCTGGCAACAAAAATTTATTAGACACTATGCCAGGCACCTTGCCAAGTACTAAGTATACAAAGATGGCAAAAATTGTCCTTGCTGTCAAGGGACTCACATCATAATGGGAGAGACAACATGCAAATAATTATATACATATAAGATATCCATGCATATACATACATAAGTTTGTGTGTATACACACACATAGAGTAAATTGAAGGTGACCTCATTGAAAACAAGAAGGCATTAGCAGGAAGGGGAAATCAAGAAAATCACTCAAAGATTATGTGATTTGAAGGAAGCCACAGAAACCAGGAAGCAGAGACAAAATACAGAGAATATTCCAGACAAAGAAGGACAGCTGGTGAAAAGGCACAGAGTTGAGGTCTGGAGTCTCAGATCAAAGAACTGGCAAGAAGACCAGTGTCTCTCAGTCACAGATTATGTGAGGGGGAGAAAAATTGTAAGAAGACTGGAAAACAGTAAGAAGCAGCCAGGTTGCAAAGTCCAAGCAGAGGATTTTATACTTGATCCTAGAGATCTAAATGGGAAATCCTCAATTTATTGAGTAGAGGAGGAACATGGTCAGTTTTGTGAGGTAGAAAGATCACTTTAGTACCTAAATATGTACTGAAATGGGGAGAGATTTGAAGCAGGTCGACAAGTTGGTAATAGTTCAGGTGTGAAGTGATGAAAGCCTGAACCAGAATAGCAACTGTGTCAGAGGAGAAGGCATATTTGAGAGATATTGCAAAAGTAGAAGTGAAAACAGCAATAAATTGGATATGTGATATGAGAGAGGAGTCAAGTAGGAAGCTTTGATTTGGGGGGGGGGAGCAGAAGATAACAACTTCAGTTTTGGATCAGTTGAATTTGTGATGTCTGGTAATCCAGTTTTAGACATTTGATAGACATTTGGAGATATGAACCTAGAAGTCAGTAGAGAATTGAGGTCCTGATAAATTGTTGTGAGAAATCATCTATATAACGATGATAATTAAATCCATGGGAGTTGATGAGATAGTAGGGATAAGAGAGGAAAGTCAAGGATAGGTACTTGGGGGACACCCATTTAGTGAACATGACCCAGATGAAGGCTCATCAAAGCAGACTTAGAAGGGGCAATCAAATAGGATAACTAGGAGAAAGCAGTACCATGCAAACCTGAAGAGGAGACAATATCTAGGAAATTAGAGTAGCAGTGTCCTAAACTTCCGAAAGATCAAGAAAGATGAGGATTGAGATGAGGGCATTAGATTCATTGATTCAGAGATCGGATAACTTTGGAGAGAACACTTCCAGTTTTCAGTCCCCCAACCTCATCATGGTGTTTAATCAAGATTAATTTTGATAGAACAACACCCAGAAAGTGATTAGTATAGTGTAAGGCACTGTGCCAATTGATTACTAAAATATTCAGGGGATAAAATATCCTAGACCTTCAAAGACATTACATTTAGAGTGATTTGTTTTTTCTTTTTGGAGAGCAGTGGGGGTTAAGTGACTTGCCCAAGGTCACACAGCTAGTAAGTGTTAAGTATCTGAGGCCGGATTTGAACTCAGGTCCTCCTGACTCCAGGGCCGGTGCTCTGTTCACTGTGCCACCTAGCTGCCCCATTTTTAAAATTTCTATTTTAAGAGTAATTTGAGTTTTTCTCATTTCATCTGTTTATTCACTTTGGGTTTTATACTTATTTGCATTGCCAAATTCCTTTACATAGTACTTACCAAATCCTCATCACCTTAGCATGATCCTTTCCACAGCACTTCAGGTTGGATGCTATAATATCCAGTACATATTACTTTTGCATATTATTCTATGCTCACTAAAACACCAACAAAACACATCCAACTTGATTACAAGTATGTACAGATTTGTGCCTCATATAATACATGTTATTTATACCTTTATCCATAGTATATGTATTTTATATGTAGTTTTATATATGACTAATAACTACACGTATGATATGTATACACCTATATCATAGTTGCATGCAAAATATTTTATAAACCTACATGATTTGTGTATATATTATAAATATATGTAACTTTATATAAATATATAACTTTATAATTATATTTATGTATAATATATAATCAATAACTATATACACATACATATATGTGAGCATATATACATATAAAACAACTGCCTGAAAATACTCTGTATGCTTATATGGTATTATGAGAGATAGATTGATTGATTGATCTCTCTCAACCATTGCCATATACCCCTTTGTGAGATAAGATCCTAAAGTATATATTCTCTCACATTTTACCCTGAAGAAGCACAGATTCACAGGAAACTTGAATGACTAGGTCAGTGGTCACATAGCATCTTAGGTAACAGAGGCATGATAACAACCCAAGTCTTTCCCAATAGTAAATGTAGAGCTGAAAGAGACTTCAAAAGTCATCTAATCCAACCCCCATCACTTAACCCAAAGAGTAGCTGGGATCCAGAGAAATGAAGTGCTTTGCTCAAAGTGACATAGCTAGTAAGTAAATAGCAGACCTGGGGTTTGTATCTGTGCCCTCTCAGGTCAAAACATAGTGCTGCTAATTAGAGAAATTTGTTCTTTTATTCTTCTTTCTTTTTTTTTTTTTTAAGCAATAGGGGTTAAGTAACTTGCTCAAGGTTACACAGCCAGGTGTTTCTGGGTGGGAGCTAAGTGTCTGAGCCTAGGATTCGATCTCCAGGTCATCTCGACACTGGAGCCAGTGCTCTTACTCACTGTGCTACCTGGCAGCTCCTGTTCTTCTTTCTTAATCATATTAATGGTTAAGTTTTGGGTAAGGTAGCTTTGAAAATGTATCATGAAAAATTTTTTATGTAGTGTTGGATTGTGGAGCAGAGACTAGTAAAGGCTAATATGTAATAACTTATTCAGTGCCTGAAATAAAGTGTTTGTATGGCCTCATGATTTTTCATAGTGCTGGAACATATTGGGACCTTTTTGGAGGTCAAATTATTGGGCCGTGTTTCCATGGGTCTTTTGTGCAGAAGGAAGGAAACAAAAGATCTCACTTTGTTATGAGATCTTAATTAAGACCGTTTTAGGGGTCTCTGAACACTTGATGTGGTCTGAAAATAAGCACTGTTTACATGGAAACCATAATTGGATTCAAATTGAAGTCTTTGTCAGTTTTGTTTTGGCACTTAAATACAGAATTTCTTTCAGGGAGGTTTTTAAAGACTACTTAAAAAAAGGCACTTTTATTAAAATAAAAGTAAAAAAAATAGATAATAAAGAGTAGGATATATTATTGTCCACTGCAGAATTGATTGGACTTTCAATGATATCCTTGCAACAGTGAGCCTCTTTTTGGAAAAAGTGCCAATTTTACTTTCATGCCATTTTTTATGTGAATGTCTAATATCCACATTAAATTGTAGCATCATTGCTATTAGATGTCAGTAGGTGGTAGGATAAATAATGAGTAACATAAACCTAGCCCCAGTTCTGTAAGGGTTTATACTATAAAACATGAGGTAGGATCATACATTTAGGATTGGAAGGAACCTTAGAGGTCATCCATAATCCTCTCATTTTATTGAGAAGGAAATTGCAACAGAGTGGTTAAATGACTTGCCCAAGATACATAGTGTATAATGCACGTCTGATTTGGATTCTAACATGGGTCCTCCAACATTCTTTCTACCACTCTATGAATGTGTGATATGTAGAACAGAGGTAAATACATTTTAGGAGGGGGGCTGAATAAAGTATGGGGGAGGGGATATTCTAGAAAATTCTCTGAACTTTGTTGGCATTGGGAATGCAGATTCTTACAGAATGGTTCACTTCTCCAGCCTGGCATCTAAAAATATAAGATGCTCCCTTCAATATCAAATTAGGCCAAGCCCTTTTAAAAACAGCTATTTGAGGGAAATATTAGGCAGAACTGGGAAGCAAAGGAAAGGAAGAAGTGCTAAGTATATTGAATACAAAATATTAACACCTATTGGAGATCTGAGAGGAGGCAAGGAGTGTGAAGTTGATGCCAAATACTGATAATTGGTGGAACTGACAAAAAAAAAAAACAATTTAATAAGATCCTCCCTTAAAGAAAGGAGCTTACCTTTACTGAGCAAGCTGATCCAATTCTGAGCCTTGTGTTTGTTTTTAACAGGATTGTATGGCTCGAATGTAAATAATGTATCTGGGATGATGAAAGACCTTTAGTGAAGAAGGCTCAAATCAGAGAGGGGCTCAGTGCCTGAGTCAACAAATTTTCATCTGTTTTATTTAATCACAGAAAGGAATGCAGAGGGGGCAAACAGCTTGCCTAATTCCTAAAATTCCTTTAGTGGGGTATAATAAAACCATTAATGTCCATGAGTTAGCTATAAAAGGCTTAACATTTAAATGCCTGAAGAAAATGATTGGACATGTTGGCATCAAATTGTAAGTTGTTCAACCAACTGAAAAGGATGCCTGGGACTCTTTCCTGTTTTGATAGTAAGGAAAGGGGTTTTGAGACTTGACGACACTGAAAAATTTGAGGGCCTGTTATGTAGTAGAAATGGGGGACGGCTTGTTTACCTCCAACTTTATATGGACAAGTAGAAGTCATGAGAAAAGGTGTTTCTATCTTGTGTCACTTAAGATAGACACACTGGAGTAAGTGAATTTGGTCCATGATTTGGGCCAGATGTGAGGAGAAACTAGATTTTGTGCAGTTCTTCAATGCACATGACTCCTTTGCTTAGAGCCAGAGTTGTCAAACTTTCAGAATTGGGATTTTCTTCTTGATTAGAGGGGTTGGGGCCCTGTTAGCCCATAGTATCAAAAAGCCAAATCTCTCTAAAGGGCTCCCAGTTAAAAAAAAAAAAAATCTGACCCAGACATTAATTTGGATTAACAAGCTCCTCTTTTGGAATGCAAATACCTCCTGGCAGTTAAGCCTATCAATCATTTGTGGGAACTTTTGTGTGAAATCTTTTAATCAGATAATCAGATTGCCCTATGTTGGGGAAGAAAATGGAGATGAATAGTACTGAACAGATTGGGAGTTTTGATATTTAGAGACTGGGAGAAATAACTGGGAGAAGTACTTCTGGAGTGTGGGACATTTGGGGGTAAAACCCTTAGTGCCCTGCTGAAGTGAAGGATCTGAAGGAGGGTGAAGACTGGACCCTAGAGAAGGGATGCCTGAATGTATGAGAGAATTAAAGAATGGGTGAGTCCCATTCACAAACCCTTCTCAGGTTTGGGTGTGCTAACCTCCTTTGACAACCCCCTTTGGTGTCATTGAACATCTCACATGACTTCCTTTGCCATATCTTTCACACAACCTTGATGATTGCCCTAGAACATACCAACAAGTGCCTATGAGTGGCTGTATTTGAATTCAGGTCTTGACTCCAGGGTAAGTAGGTGGCACAGTGGACAGGGCACTGATTTTGGAATCAGAAAGGCTCGTCTTCCTGAGTTCAAATCCTGCCTCAGGCTCTCATTAGCTATGACTAGCTAAGTCACTTAACTCTGTTTTCTTAATTTCTCCATCTGTAAAATGAGCTGGAGAAGGAAATGACAAACCAAAAAATGGGGTCACAGAGATTCGGGCTTGGCATTCTATCCACTGTGCCACCTAGCTTCCCAGATGGGCAGGGCTTTGGTTGCCTGGAAGCTGCTGTCACCTTTTAATGCTTCATCATGCCTTAAATTTTTCATCAAATCTCTGCCCTTCTGATTGGAGGGTGGGGTCATGAAGTCCAAAATCCAAGGAAGACTTGGCTCAGACATCTCCTTATTTCTCACCTGGCTGCACTACCCTAGGACTTCTCTGATGACCTTTCCACCATGCCCCTGCTATTTGATACCCTCTCCTTTTCCTACTGTCAACATTCCCACATTCTGTTTTTTCAGTTTCATGTCTTCCCCCATGAGATTACATCTATGAGCTCTTTGAAAGCAAGAGCCATCTTACTTTTTTATTTGTACCCCTAGCATTTAGCATAGTGCCTGGCACATAATAGGCATTTAATATTTATTGACTATTATTGCTTGGTGTGGGATGTGTGGAAAAGAAGAGCTCATCTGGAGTAGAGTCACTTCCTCACCAGAGGAAGTGAATCATCTTTTAGCTTATTCCTATATACTAAGAGATAGGAGATTTCATGGATGGATATTCCTCCAGCCATTCATAGGGGACCCATTCCATCCAAGTATATTCTGAATTACTCTTGTTCATTTCCTCCTATAAGTTCCCATGGGATATACTCATTGTCCTGGATGCCTTCGGATACTGTCACTATCTTCTAAGAACCCTCCTTCCATCCTCTACCTGGTGCATTAAACTAGTCTTGATTAGCCTAGAGGGACTAAAATGCTCAAGTTATACCTCCCTCTGGCTATGTGACTTTTTGGTCACCTAAGAGCATAAAATAGTCTAATCATGTGGACTTAGAGGGCCTTCAAACTTGATACATATTGAGTCATCACGTCTTGCCTTGCAGAGTAGAACTTCATATGGAAGTGAGAGGGACCTAGGCAACCCAAGCTAAGTATCTTTGTTGAATAACTTTTCTCTGCTAGGCTAAGTAAATCTCCTTTTGTTTACAAATACCTTATTTTGTTCTACCTCCCTCATCCACTGGCCTTAACACTTGACCAGCTCATCTTTTCTTCCTATCATATATTTCCCCAATCACATATTTTACTTCTGTCCCTTGTCAAGGCATCTCATTGATTATTGATAGGAACAGCTCACTATTTTTAGCAAGTTATTCTTGTTGACTAAGTGTGAAACTCAGTTGTTTCAAGATATAAGGATTGTAAACTATGTCACTGCCCTCTAACTTTCAGGGTCCTGACATAAAGTCCCAGGTATTTATAATTAGTCTGTAGGTAGTGTGGCATAAGAAATGAGTAATCATTTGGCACTTACTGTGTGACATTTGGCAAGTTACTCAACCTTTCTAACTCTTGTTTTGTCATTTGCAAAATGGGAAATGTAATAATTATATTGCCCACCTCAAATATGTTTAGTGACAGAGGCATTTTGTGAACCATATTACTGCATATATGTCTTCTATTATTATTTGCTTTCAAAAGACTGGCTCCATGTCTGATTGGATATCAGGGTCTCCAAGTAAAAACCAAAATCAAGCAATCACACAAAAAAAGAGATTACTAATTATGGGTGGGGATCAGATCATATATTGAATGATAACTTTGAATTGTTATTCATTTTATAAATTTGTACTCAAATAATGATATTTTGTGTCCTTAGAAGAAAATGAAGAAAGCAAATTATAGATTTTGAAAATTTCAGTTCCGAATGTTCACAGAGGGATACGGATATTTTTTAAAAATTAATTTTCTTTGTGTCTTCTGAGGTCCACGTAGAAAAAGGAGTTATAGTTGTGTCAAAAAGAATTGTGGTTTTTATTCTGTAATATCAGTAAACTAAGGCTCTCAGGCATCCTCCCATATATGTGAAAAAAAATTTCCATCTGTTACCCAATTTGTATTAATGTCTTAAGAACTTTGAATGCATCTCCTCTTGAATTCCTCTTGTTAGGTGAATTAATCAAGTCAGCAAAGACCAAAAAAACAAAAATAACAGTCCAGTCAGTAAAAGAAATCAGCAAATTTGTATGAGTGACTCGGCATTTTAAGTCTGTCTAGACCCTCAAGACAAAATACCTCATGAAATATAACTTTGGATTGGGAATAGAAGATGATATGATATAGCGACTTTAAGATTTTGTTGTAAATATCTAATCTGTCCTGTCAAATTTACTGCAGGAAAAAACATCAATTCAATTTCACCATCAAAGTAAATTCTATTAATTGGTATCCACTAAAGGGCATCTCTATGAAAACTGAGGGCCTGCTATGTGCCCAAGTTTGGGCTATTACTGATTACATATTCTATTGTTTTTGTTTTTTTTTTTTCCTGAATCATTGTGCTTTAGCATCAAGCATATGTGGGCTCTAATCTCTTAAACAGGATAAAATACTGCTTGTAGAAAGTAATTACAGGTTCTTAATGGAAATGACAGTATAAAGCCTCTGAGATGGTACTTGTCACACTAGCAGCAATACAAAAAGCGTACAGAAGGCCCTGGGTTCTCTGTAGAAAGACCCCTTCCAGAGATAATGATAGACCAGCTTTCCGAGACTGATAGGATCAGATAGCAACCTGATAGGGGGTGTTCCTTTCACCTTGGGTGAACAGCTGTGAGATCTGTTCTGGAAGAACAGAGACAATAAAGAGAAAGTGTTAAACAATGGATAAACATTGCTGAGTCCCCATCCAGAGCAGGACTTTGAATTTAAAATAACAATGGGGAGAAAGGAAAAGGGGCTTATTGACTTTTCAGTTATTAGGAACAACAATTATACATAGTTTTTAATCCAGTACTTTTCAGGGGGTCACTCTACAAAGCCAAGTTTCTTTTTGGAGATTCTAAGTAAATTTTGGTGTTTAATTAAAGTAATAAGATTTACGCTGCAATTTAATTGGCAGCACCAATGATCTGTCCGTGTAATGGCAGAAGCTGTGAGTTTATAGCTGTGAGAGACCTTTATATCAAATTTGTTTAATACTTGCTTGTGAGCTCAGCTTATTGGCAAGTGATTTTCATTTAATAAACTTTTATGGCTGAACCGTGAAGGACACAGTGTGTGTTCTATGTATAATGTTTGCATCTCTCGTTTTCTTAAGAAATGTAAATTTGGTAGCTGCAAATGAAAATTACCATTCTGCATTGCAGGCAAGAGACCCAATTTCTTCTTTGGTCTAATTGGATACTTTATGCAGGTTGCTACATTGACTTGGCCAGGGAAATTAGTATCAATTAAGGAAAAAATAAGGTGAAACTTGTGGCCAAGCAGTGCCTTGTTTGGATCATTATGATTGTGTGTTGGCCATAAGACCTCTAAAATGATATATAATTTCCCAGTATTTGTAATGAGTACTCCTTGAAGGAATTACATTTTGGCTGCAGTTATTGGCAGGGAGATTATATATAAAAGTAGATGGTAGTTTCAGCCATTAGAATGTGGTCCCTATTAAAAGGTGATCTCTTTGAGGGCAGGCTCTATCTGTCTTTTTGTTTCAATTTATGTTGCCAGCACTTAGCACAGTGCCTGGCACAGCAGAATCTGAATCAAAATGTCCCAAGGAATGGCCAAAGGAGTATGAGATTTCTATTAATAATAATATAGCACATTGACCAGGACATTACTAATTTGGGGTCAGAGTTAGTTTTCTTCTTTTCAATACTTTGAAACATTTTGAAAGCATAGATGTTTTTGGAGGGAGGAAGAGGAAGACAAGGCAATTGGGTTAAGTGACTTGCCCAAGGTCACACAGCTATTAAGTGTGTCAAGTGTCTGAGACTGGATTTGAACTAAGGTCCTCCTGACTCCGGGGCTGGTGCTCTATTCACTGAGCCATCTAGCTGCCCCAAGCACAGATTTTTATAAGTGGAAGTGTCCTTAGATAATGTCAGTAAATGAGTCTTCTAAATCCTACTTTACAGTAAGACTATGTACAATCCCTGATTTCAGTAGTTGGCTTGGATTTGCTTTCAATAAAATTTAATTTAGTAAATATTTATTAAGAGCTTATTAGTTAATAAGCCAGTCAGTCAACAAGCATTTATTAAGTGCTTACTCTGTGCCAGGCTCAAGTCTAGAAATTCAATGCCAGAACTCAAAACATCCTAAGGATCTTACATTCTGCTTTGGGGGGAGGGGGGAAGGTGGTTTTCTGGGAGAGAATACAACATGTACATAGTTAAGTAAATTTAAAGTATATCGAGAGGAGAGAACGACGACAGGTATCAGCAAAAGGCTTTCCATACAATGGTGTTGTAGATAAATCTTGAAACAGCTAAATATTAAAAAAGTCAAACTGTTGAATAGCAGCAAGGTCAGAATGCACACCTGGCATGGTTTCCACTAACTTGTATAGAGGGATGGAAGGATGAGGTATAGTTCCAGATATATCAAGTTGGAGCTAAGAAGTTTTTATTCTTTCATAAAAAAATTCAGAATTATTTTGTTCTCTAAATTTCTTTCAGTTCTTAGACTCCAGAATCTTATTTATTTTTCTTGGAATTACAGGGGGGCAGGGGGTATTTCTGCTTCATGGTATAGAAATGGTGAAAGCTGTAGTATTTTCCTAAATATTTTGACTGAGAATCTTGTTTGTCGATAGGATTCATTGATTTTATTCCAACTTAGATCCAATAAATTTTAATCTTTTATCCATGTTTTTGTAAGCTTAGTTTTATGTTTCATTCTTATATGTGTCTTCTAATAAATGCCAAGTAAATGAGTCCCTTTATGAAATAGGTTCCTTGAAAAAAATTTAATTACTGATAATTAGTAAGAAGTGCAGATGTATCCGTTAACTTTGTCAGTGAATCTGTAGTGACCCTAAACCTTGTTCACCTTCTTAAAATCTGTTTAAGATCATTTCTTTTAAAAAGAAGACCATTTTCCTCTGAACGTCCCAAAGACAAGCCTGAATTTAATCTGTTGACTCAATGATAAAGCAAAAGGACATTTACTTAAAATAGAAGGCAAGATAAACAACAAAAACATAAATAACCAACCAAGGCTCTCAGCACCCTTTTCCCCAGACTACCTTCTGTACTCCATAATAAATCACAAACAACCAGGTGTTAACAAAATGCTGGGAAAATCTGTGTAGTTACCTTCCTGTCTACTTTATCTCAGTAGCAAAAATCTTGGGACCAGTGATTTCTCTGAGCAGCAATAATGGAAAGAATTGGACTTCTCTGCACTGTAGCAGACTAGACAAGCAGCAATTTCTTGAAGGAGCAGCAACTGGAGCATTATTGAATTCCCAGACATGTCTTCAGAGTGTTATTTGTCACCATTACCATGAAGGACAAGAAGGAATGCTGAGGCTCAAAGAACGGACACTGTTTTCCTTTCCTTTCTCCCATTTTTTTTGGCCTTCCACAGTCCCAATTTTTTCTAACTCAAGCATGAATTCTCCTACCTTTCATCTCTCTCAAGGCTGATGCCCAGAGTCTCACCAGGGGTACTGCAATTACTTATTCTCTTTCCTCCTCTCTCAGAGCACCCATGGGGTGGTGTCCTCAAGTTGGCACTCCGTAGACACTTGAGGAGGATGAATGCTAAAATAGAGATTGACCATTGTTTTTGACAAGAGTTTTGTAACCTCTACTCATTGACCTTATTCATATGGTTGCAGTCATTGTATACATCATTAGTTTAGTCAGAGTCAAAATATTTTCCTACATTAGATCTAATAAATTTAATTTTTCCCCATGACTTTTTCATAATTTATTTAGGTGTATACATATATACATATATATATATATGTGTGTGTGTGTGTGTGTGTGTGTGTGTGTGTGTATGAGTAAAAAAAAATAACCATCAATTTTGCTGTTCACCTAGAATAGGCCCAGTGTGCCAGCTACTATAGGATAGAAAAATACACCAAAAAAAGCTTACAATCTAATTGGGATCATAAGGTATAAGAAATTTAAAAACTTTAGAGACCAAGACTGAATGAATAATAAAGTTCTAATTCTATTCTGTGGACAAATGAGTATTAGTAGGAAAAGGAAGAAATAAAAGTGTGTTGTATTCAGGAAAGAAATAATGTAAGTGGGTGCAGAGTTTGACAGGGTAAACTAGGTAGCACAGTGGAAAGAATATCGAACCTGAAGTCGGGAAGGATCATGTCACTCATTTAAAATCTGGCTTCAGACATTTATTAGCTGTGTGACCCTGAGCAAGTGACTTAACGCTGTTTCCCTCAGTTTCCTCATCTGTAAAATGAGCTGGAGAAGGAAATGGAAAACCACCCTTTGTCAAGAAAACCCCAAATGGGATCACAAAGAGTCGGATATTACTGAACAGTAACAACTAAAGCTTGAAGGCTCCGTAGAATTTGTGTAGGTAGAAGAGAATGGGGAGCAATAATAGTAAGTCATATTTTTATGTAATGTAAGGTTTGCAAAGTGCTGGTAGAACAATTTTATGTTGTAGGTTGATAAGACCAAGGTCAGAACCCTGCAGTCCAGGATATGCTGGAAATATTTAATTGCTTCTCAAAAAACAAAAAAACCAAAACAAACTCAAAACATTCATAGAACTCATCTTTAACTTTAATCTGCATTGCTATGTTTTATCCATCCTCTTCTTAAATATGTACAATCCCCCAAACAATAAATCAAGCCCTGACATATAGTGTTTGCTAATTTCCCAAATCTGAATGTTCACATTGAAAATTTTCCAGTTGACTCTAGTGAGCAAGTTCTACTGGAGCTCCAGTCAGTCTGTCCTTGCCTTCAATGAACCCTTAGATACCTTCCTTAAGGTGGGCATTGATTTATTAATCAAAGTTCTTTGAATGGGATCAGCTGCTCATCCAACTGTCCTTTTAACATTCAACCAATCAGTAAATACCTCCTGCTTGCCATGCAGTAGTTACTGTAGAGCTGGAGGAATATAAAGAAAGAGGAAAAAAAAAAACAACCTCTGACCTTAAGGAGGTTCCATTCCTATTTTCTCTGTCTCATCCACAAGGATATCATGAAAGACTTTGGTGAAATCTAGTTATTGTATGTCTGTGGCATTTCCTAATAAACTAGATTAGTAACCTTTCCTGTAACACTACAGCCAACTCTTTCCCCTTCAAATTCACCCTTTTCAAATTTTTCGTGGACCTTTACCTATACCTTTCCAGTTATCATAATTATATTTATTTCTTTACTTCCATTAGATTATTGGATTTTTAACTCCTTGATAGGAATCTGTGTTATGGGTATCTTTTAATCTATAGTAAACATAGTGTACAGAGTAGGCATTTAATGAAGGTAGTTAGGTGATACAGTGGGTAGAGTTCAGGGCCTGGAGTTAGGAAGACCTGAGTTCAAATGTGGCCTCAGATACTTCCTGGATGTGTGACTCTGGGAAAGTCACTTAACCCTTTCTGTATGTTACCTCATTTATCAAATGAGCTGGAGAAGGAAATGGTAAACGACTTCAAAATCTTTGCAAAGAGAAGGCTAAATGGGGTCATGAAGAGTCAGGCACAACTGAAAACAACTAAAAGTAACAAACACGGCATTTAATAAATATTTTTTAAATTGGAGTGGATTGGATTGAATCAAAGAGTGATACATTTAAAGTGGTATTAGACTCTGTCAGCAATGGTATGGGACAAATTAGGAGGGGGAGAGATTGCTTCCAGGACATTCTAGTTATCCAGGTATAATGGGTGGAGAAAGTTTGAATAAAGTAAAAGGAATGATGAAAAATTTGGAAAAAAATTAAAGGAAGAGCTGTAGGGACCAGTTATAAATGACTCAGAGAATCGTGACATATAGAGCTGAAATGATCCTTCAATGTCAATTGGTTCAATTTCCTGCATTTTACAGATGAGGAACTGAATCCCAGAGAAATTAAAGGGATTTCCCCAAGATTATAAAGGTAGTAAATTAAGAGAGCCAGAATTTAAACCCAAATCTTCCAGTTCTGATCTAGTACTTTTATTTTTTTCAGTTTGTTTTTAGTTTTCAGCATTTACTTCCATAAATTTTAAATTTTCTCCCCCTTTCTCCTCTGCCCAAGATGGCATTCAATCTGATATAAGCTTTACATAGACATTCCTATTAAACATATTTTCACATTAGTCATTTTGTATAGAAGAATTAGCATTAAATTGAATGGAAGGAACCATGAGAAGGAAAAAACAAAACAAAACAAAAATAGTCTGCTTTGCTCTGCATTCAGACTCCATAGTTCATTCTCTGGCAGTGGATAACATTTTCCATCATGAGTCTTTTGTAATTCTTTTAGATCCTTGTATAGCTGAGAAGGGCTAAGTCTATCAAAGTTAGTCATTGGACACTGTGGCTGTTACTTGTGTACAATGTTCTCCTGGTTCTTCTCACTTCACGCAGCATCAGTTCCTGTAGTCTTTCCAGGTTTTTCTGAAGTTTGCCTGTTCATCATTTCTTATTGCACAATAGTATTCCATTACATTCATATACCACAACTTGTTTGGCCATTCCCCAGCTGATGGGCATCCTCTCGATTTCCAGTTCTTTGCCACCACAAAAAAGAGTGGCTATAAATATTTTTGTACATGTGGGTCCTCCTAGAAGTGGTATTGCTGGGTCAAAGGGGTATGCACATTTTTATAGCTCTTTAGGCATAGTTCCAAATTGTTCTCCAGAATGTTTGGATCAGTTCACAACTCTACCAACAATGAATTAGTGTTCCAATTTCCCCACATCTCCAACATTTATCATTTTCCTTTTTTTATCATGTTAGGCAATCTGATATGTATGATTTGGTACCTCAGAGTTGTTTTGATTTGAATTTTTCTAATCAATGGTAATTTAGAGCTTTTGTTTTTCTTTGAAGAACTTTGGAATTTATTGTGTGCCTTGGAGACACTGGCAAGGAACCTCCCAGCATGGTGTACCCACATCAGAGAAGGTGCTGTACTCTCTCTATAAGCACTGTAGAATTTCAGTAGCTCAAAAGCAATAGGAGATGTACAAATTTAGAGACATCTCCACTCCAAAGGTTAATATGGACTATGTGACCTATGGTAGGGCCTTCTGAGCTCAAACTGGTCTGATCAGCCACAGTGGAACATACTCTACCTTATCTCTAACACAGTGATGTCATTTTGATTCTCTTCAAGAATGAAAGAAAACAACCATATCTATGTATTGTGATGCATGAACACACGCACATACTTACATGTAATCATGCACACTCATTTATCTGCCATTGTTTTTGTTCCTCCTTACTTTATTGATCTATGTGATTTTACACTATTCTCAGCATTTCCTAATATATCTTTACCCACCCACCTATCTATTGAACCCTCACTTGTAACAAAGATTAATAATTAAATAAATAAACCAACATTCACCCTTCCTCTAATTCTTCCTTAACTTTTAGGGAACCTGGGCATTATCCTATTTAGAAGCCTTCCCTAATTTAGACACTTTCACTGTTTTTCTCATGTTGGAATGTGATGAAGTCACTTTGCTTTGCTCTGCATCCAGACTCCATAATTCTTTCTCTGGATATGTAGAGCATTTTTTCATGTGACTATAGATAGTTTTAATTTCTTCCTCTGAAAATTGCCTGTTCATATCCTTTGCCCATTTATCAATTGAAAAATGACTTGTATTCTTATAAAATTGACTCAGTTCTCTATATATTTTAGAAATGAGGTCTTTATCAGAGACACTGAATCTAGTACTTTTATCTGATATACCTGGTTAATATATAACTGGTTATTATAATATATAATATTATATAATATTTAATATAATATATAATATAATTTAATTATACTATAATTTAATATAATATATAATATAATATAATATATATATAATATAATATATAACTGGTTATTATATAAGATATAACTGGTTAGTGAAGTCATCTCTGTTCTATAAACATACTCATTCTTAATTGAAGTCTCTTCACTAAATCAAAATTTGTTACATTTACTGATATACCTCTTAACTGGTTAGTGAAGTCTTCTCTATCAACTGTCTCAAATTGGGTAGCAGAAGAAAAGTGTACCTAAACGTTGTCTGTCATAGATCTCTTTGACAGTATTGAGAAATCTTTCTTATCTCTTTTCAGAGTATTGTTTTTTCCTTCCCTGCCCTGCCCTGCCCTTCTCCTAGGTTTAAACAGTAAAATCTAAACTTATGAAAATAGACATGAAATGGACAATACTTCCCCCCATTTCAATAAGCCTATAGTTGTCTTGGTAGACTCCCATTTCTCTGTCTCTCTTCCCAGCTCCCATTGGTATTGTCTTATCTCAGCAGCATGTAAGCTCCTTGAGGACAAGGACTCTTATTTTTTTGCTTCTATTTGTTTTCTGGCACTAAACTTATTATTATATGCATAGTAATTAATAAGTGCTCTTCCTATTTGTTTGTCATTTATCTTTTCATCTGTATATCTGTATTTTTATTTCTCTTGATCTCTATCATCTTTATCTATCTGTTTGTCTTTTTCTGTCTAGCTGTCTCTCTCCTATCTGGACATCTAGGTATCTTAAGTATCCATTAGATAAGATTTTCTAAGAGCACTAGGGAAATTGCTGCTAAAAAAAAGTTCTACTTCATGCTGGAACATGAATTAAGACATGTCTACATATCTAATTTTGCTGGATGCTAATGTAGGACTGATGGGAAAGGAACCTGTACCTTCTGTTATCTTGATAATTTTCCTTTAAAGCAAAAGAGTTAGGCATTGGGGTCCACATAGCTCCTTGTGTTAATCTATGTAGAGTACATAAAGTTATCTTGTCATTAAAGCAAACAGGCAGTAGGAAACTGAAATGTGAGCTGCTGGCTGGTGTATTATCAATCTACTATGCCAAGTTTCACTGCCAGTTTTTTGTTTTGGTTGAAAGTAAATGCTTAGCAAGCTCTGCTCTTTGAATTATTGATAGGCCATTTTGTTCTATATAAAAGGACAAAAAAAATATTTTTGAGTAACTGTTTCCAGTCAGCAGGTAAAGGTATCAAACTCTCTTGGCTAAATACAAAAGAACATTCAGTTCCACCAATTAGTTACAAACAAGCTGGATCTTTTGTTTTATCATTCAACTGCTATTTCATGATCACCAGAAGATATGTACAAAGAATCTTTAAAAAATCTTATAGTGTCCCATTGAGGAAATTCTTTTATATTGTCAGTATTTAAATTTATGATTATTGTTGGAATGAGTTTTTTGTTGCTCATTTTTCAGTCATGCTCGACTCTTTTTGATCCCATTTGGGGTTTTCTTGGCAAGGATACGAGATTGGTTTGCCATTTCTCTCCTCAAGATTGAGTTTTAGTGTTTCTACAAATATCAGTTAAGGATTTATCCTTCTAAATCAACTCTTCAATTAATAGCTCATCATTTAATTTTGAGAAATATGAATTGTGTTTATGTGCAAAATAAATATGTTTTGGCAAGAAGTGTTCTGTAGTTCTTTCTGAATTATGCATGCTTTTGCCTATTTTTGCTCGGTGCTCTACTCATATAGGATTTGGGATGTCTTAGACTTCAAGTAAAGAAAATGTACTTTACATTTCTGGCATACTTTCTACTTTTTGCATGACCTGTGTGGGGATTTATTTTGCTTCCCTGAATATTTATTATGAGGGTTTTCCCCTTTTTTGCAGTGGGAGGGGAAGAAAATAAATTATTTTTAATTTTAAAAATATTTTAAAATGTAGATTTGCAACTATTATTTCATTTTATTGACATTGTACCTCTCTCCTGAGTTAAGTAAGACAGCAACTTTTTATTTCTAGTTTACAAATGGATAGAGTTACCCAATAAGGATAACCAGGGTCACATAGCCCATGAGTGCCACACTAGGAACTCAAATCTAGGTTTGCTTACTTTTAACCCTCTGTTTTTTCAGTATTTTATATCCAGATCTGAATTGAGAAGTTTTGTGGTATTTTTTGGCTGACATGATGATTAAAGGAGATAAGTTATGTAAGTTCAAGTTTAATCGTATGCAACTTTTCATGACCCCATTTGGGATTTTCTTGGCAAAGATACTAGGGCAGTTTGCCAGTTCCTTCTCTAGCTCATTTTACAGATGAGGAAACTGATAGAATCAAGGTTAAATGACTTCCCCAGGATCACATAGTAAGTGTCTAAGGATAGAGATGAACTTAAGGAGATGAGTCTTTCTGACTCTATACCTAGCATTCTATTCACTGAGCCACCTAGCTAACTTTACATATATAAAACTTGCCAAAACAGAAAGAATGACATAAATAATAGTTACTATTAGGTGTATAAAGCCAAACTAATTTGTGTTTGGGCTGTGAAGAAAATTGGTATCACTTTACTTTTTTTTTTTACAGTTTTTTTTTTCTTCCTAGTCTTCTTAAGGCCCAATCTTTACTAGGGTTAACATTTTCATTTGCACTGAATTTCTATTTTCCTCATTGTAAAGCCAATTAGAAATAAATTACCAAATGATTTCTGTCCAAAAGGCATTTGTGCAGTGATAAAAAAGATACTCACCATCAGAACTTCCTTCCTACCTTTCTGACAAGTTTGAAGTTTTTATACTAGACATCTCTCAAATTTACTTTTCCATGCCTTATATATAACCACTTGACTTCTCCACTCATCTCTTTTTTGTGTCATATGAATAAGATCAATGAGCGGTGAAGAATAGAGTAAGAAGATCCAAGAATTGAAGAAGTTGCATACGGCTATAGAAGGATGAGGGAAATTAAATAGAGACATAAAGGATTCCAGAGACAGGGAGATATCTGGGGCAGCAAAAAGTCATAGAAGCCAAAGGAAGGAAGAGTTTCATGAAGGATATCAATTAGGGACACTCATTGAAGCAATTGGAATGAATGCGCTCTGGATTGTTGTAAAATCAGGAGACTTGATCAGTTTCTCCTAATTCATTTCCTTCATGTGGTGACTTGTGTTTTTTCAAATGAAAGTTTATGTGGCAATTCAACTTCACACTAGGGAGTGGGAAAAGATAAGGCCAATGCATAAGACTTAATATGGCTAAAAAAAAACACTTTAGGATATCCTTTTCTTCATGTTAGAGGCAGCAACTCCAGAACTGCATGTTTGGGTCCAGGTTGGTGTGATGATGTGGTCATTTTTTAGATTGGAGAGTTGGTATGACTGCTTCAAATATAGCTTCCCAGTCTCTGCCCCTTTTAAAACATGTTTTTCGCTCCAATTTCTAACTATATTATCTGTGAGAGATATTCTCTCCTTTTCAGAAGTTTCAAGATGGCAACTGATAGGAAACAAGGTGCTATTTGTAAATTCTTCCTTCAATTCTACATTTGGGGAATCTCTGAGTATAGTAGTTGGTTAATGACAACATGTAAGATTGAAATATTTTTCAACTCTTCAAGGTTAGTTAACATGGGGGAGACAATGCATATTATCTCTTCTACCATGTTCTCTGGGCTGTTTGGGCCCATATGGCCCATATGGACACAAAGGTGAACTTTTAATTGAGGGAATAGGGGGAGGCCTTGACTGATATTTAGTTGGAAAAGAAAAAGAAAGCAAGAAACAGTCCATGCAGTATACTAACCAATTGATATTCACAGGTAGTCCTGCCTCTTGCAGTCCTTGACAGATGCTAGGAAAATGAACGACCTTGGGTTGTTATGTCCAAGAGAGGATGAAAGACCTTACAGTGGTGCTTATGACCTGTTTTCCCCTTAGGATTCTACCTAGAAATGCTGGTTCAGAATCTGAATCAATAGTGTGGGGAGGCAGCCATAAAAGTCAACGTAATACTAGGTTGTATTGAGAGGCATAACTTCTAGGAATAAGTGCATAATAGTCTCACTCTGCTTGGCTTTCTCTACTCTTTTCTATTTAAACCACATGTGGACCTTTGTAGTCCATTCCAGGTACATTTTTTTTTGAGAAAGATATCAATAAGCTCAAGATAACCCAGAGGAAGGTAGGGAAACTAGGCTTTAGAAAGGTTTTGATTTCATGCTTTATGAGGATGAACTAAAGAAACTGGGCATATTTAGAGAAAGTAAGGCTGGGGTAGGGGAAAGAGCATGATGAGGGTTTTCAACATGAAGAGCCTTCACATGGAACAGGAATTCATTTTGTTCCTTTTGGCACCAGAGGAGTGAAAAAGGAGGAATGAGTAGAATTTGGAAAAGCCAATTTAGACTTGATGGCAGGAAAAATTCCCTCACAGTTACAGCTCAATTGGCTGAGAGGTGGTGGTTTTCCCCATAACTGCAGGTCTTCAAGCAGAAACTGGCTGTCCACTTATCCAGTAAGTTATAGTGGCTGTTCTTTTTTATATATGGACTAGGTGGCTATTGAGGTCCCTTCCAACTAAATTCAGAATTGTGGGATTGTGATGATAGGTAAAGACCATTTGAAAGAGAGATTTAAAGAATGTATTGAGATTTTCCTTGCCAATGCCAAAAAAAAATTGATTATACTGAAAATTTCCTACAGTAGTGCCAAGGTAAAAATGTATTTCCAACTGGCATTATACACTTGAAATAGAGAACCAAGGAGACTTACGGATGCCAAATGAACTCAAGGGAAGCATTTTCCCTAGATTTTGAAACTGCCATGCTTCCTGACTCTTCTGCTTTTAAAAAATGAACCTAGATACAGCTTTTAAAAATTGCTCATAAGCATTACTGATTTAAGATACTAGGACAATATGAATGCAGAGTAGTCCCATTTCCAGACAGGAAACTGTGGAATTAATGAAGGGGTGGGGAGGGGATGACTTAGAAGTTGGCAGATTAATAAAATATAGTGGGAAATGTTAGAAATTGCTAAATTTTTTTCCGGCTATTTTTTCACTTGAACTGGGTAAATGAATAAACAGCTCTTAAGTGCTCTTTCTCTCACTGATTGAATACTTTTCACATTATGGTGATTAGGGCATTTATTTCTAACTGGCTTTACTATCAGGAGAATAGGAATTGATTATAAATAGAAATACATTTTATTGCAAACATATGTTGCACATTCTTTTTTGGTAGTCATTATTAAAGATTTCTTCTTTGATGAATATATTTTACATTTGTATAAAACATTTAACTTTTCACTGCCATTTTCCATAATGACTGTCTTTATTTCATAGGTTTCAAAGACTAGTAAAACAAAGAAGCAGTCAATATAGAAAGTGGTAATGAAAGTTAAAGTGCTTATGCCTATGCAGAGATAAGACCTAGTAAATGTCTTTTGTGTGCTGTAGATTCCATTTTATCAGCAGCCATAGCTACTGAAAATTAAGAAAAGAAATTGTGAACAAATCCTTGACACTATCAAAGGGTTCAACATCAAAAACTGATAACAGTTTTATTAATGGAAAAGACAATGAAGAAGTTATATTACCATCTACGTAATTACTGCTATGATTTTCTGTCTAACTTGCAGCTTACTCCTCTAATATCTTTCGTCTCTCATAGCAGAATGTGAGCACCCTGAGGGTCAGAACTGCCTTCCTTTCTCTCTCTGGCACTCAGAATACTGCTTTGCATATAATAAGCCATTGGAAATTTGGTAATGCAGTGGATTGAGCACCAAGCTTGGAGTCAGGCATACCTGAGTGCAAATTCAGACTCAGACACTTACTAACTTTGTGACTTACTCTACGTTTCTCATACTCAGTTTCCTTAGTCATAAAATGGGAATTATAATACCTACCATATTGGGTTATTATAAGGATCAAATGAGACAAAACTTATAAAGTGCTTTGTAAACCTTTAAGTGTTATGTAAATGCTTAGTCACTATTATTATCATTATTATTATTGTTATTGTTGTAGATACAAGAAAATTTATAAGCAACTTATTAATATAAATTTACTTACGTGTCATATGTGGTATGATATATGTAACAGTCAACTTTAAGAGTGCCTATTGTGTGTACTAACCTAAAAATGTATATGTACGCATACATAAGTATATATCATATATATGCATGCAGACATGTATACATATATGTGTGTATGCATGTGTGTATACTATACATATAATTATAATAGAGATTTTTTGCCCTATGGCAATGTTGGCAACACAACTACACATTTGAGAAAGCTGGCAAGGTATGAATATTCCTACAACTTATAATGAACAATGGGTAATAAGGAGGTCTAAAAGATAAGGTAGAATTCTCAGAGCCAAAGTTTGAAGATTATAGTCCCCTTTATTTCTGGGTTGGCCAATGTGAACATGGCCTTTGGTGAAGCTTCTGTATCAGTATCCCAATGATTTCCTTCAATGTAGGAGATGAGATCCTATTAAGAAGTGTAGCCGATTTACAGCAGCACAGATTTTCTTTTTTTTTTTAATTCATAAGTCTCCTCACTTTTGATCAAAGTAAAGCTTGTAAAATTCAACTAATTTTTTTTCTTTAAAAACTATTAAAATTATAGAAATAAAAATTTATGAAGTCATAGTGCTAATTTTTCCATATGTATATAAAACAGAACTGACCCAACAAATTTCTTATCCAGATCTGGAGTTATAATGTGTTTCCATTCCCTGCTTTAGTTATAACGGTTTCTTTGATTGAGTTATAGAGCAGCAGAGATGATGCAGACTTAATAATTAGAGTTCACTTCTGCTTATGCATGGTATTATACATTAAGGTAATTTAGGGAAATTCTAAAAATAAATTCTAAGTATATTGAGTACTATTTGCAAACAGTTCTGAGTGGGATTTTAACAAGATTGGTACTGAGAAACTACATGAGTGAAACATTTTAAAATTTGTATCCAGAATATTATTGAGAATGATGTTTAATCCTACTCTGCATTTGCCTTGAGTAAAGTAGATGAAATGTAAAGGCTTGGTTGGATTTAGCTAAACTGGCTTAGAGATTTTATCAGAAGAATTTGAGAGAGCATGTTCTATTTTACAAGTGTTAATTTCCTGGTCAAATTGATTATGAATGTCCATTTTAAAGTAATGTCCAAATTAAATCTTTGAAATAGGTCATTTTAATTAATATCAACAAATAGAAGCAAGCATAATATGCTATGATACTTCAAATGTATCCATGTAATTAGTATGATTTATATTTTAAAAAGATAAAAGCATGAAGGAAGTGGTGTGGTATTTACTAAAATGTTGACAGTGCTGATTTGAACTTAGAGGATCTTTGTTCAATCCTGGTTCAGCTATTTGTTATCCCTGCAATCTTGGGCAAGTTACTTACCGAACCTGTCCATTTTGTTTTCTCATCTGTAAAAGGAGGGAGTTCAACTAGATGACCTCTAAAGAGTCTTTGTGACTCTGTTTGGGGTTTTCTTGGCAAAAGTCACTTAACTAGGCAAACTGGGTTAAGTGACTTGCCTAGGGTCACACTGCTAGTAAGTGGCTGAGGCTAGATGTGAACTCAGGTCTTCCTGAATCTAGGCCTGACTCTTTGCTGCACCACCTAGCTACCCTGTAATCCCATGGTAATGGGCATCTTAACAAATAATAATATTGATACTTTGCCCCCTTTCGGGTCTCTTTTCTCTCTATTTATAATCTTACAATCTTATTTTTAAATCAGCATCATGTGTTATTCTAAATCTCTTGTCTTTTTAATCACTTTGTATGTATGCCTTTCATGGTGTGTGTGTGTGTGTGTGTGTGTGTGTGTTTGTGTATGTATATACAGTATGTCATTCATTCCTATACATTGGTATGTTGCAGTTCTTTTTATCATTTCTCAATTGTTGCTTATGTAGAATCATTCCAACCCTCACCCCCTTGATATTACAAGTAAAGCAGAGCATTTTTGTACAGATGTGTATTACCAGTTGTATAACTATAGAAGAGGAATGTGAAATAGTCCATGGCGAGTAGACCTCCAAATCAGGAAGACCTAGTTTCAAGACCTACTTCTTACATATACTGGCATTGTGACCCTAGATGAGTCCCTTAACTTCTTAGTGCCCCCATGCAACTGTGTAATAATTTACAGAATAATGGTAGATCTGCATCATTAGAGACATCTACATAATTGTTGTAGGCAATTTCCTACACCAATGACATTATAGGCAGGATCCCTTCCCTCCCCTGACATCCTCCCTCCAAAAAGAAATCCTTAGAATATAATCTTCTTAGATAATGTCATGAAACGACATGACCAGTTTTCTATATTTTAACTGCAATTGCCAAATAGATTTCTAATCATATGGCATAGCTATACAGTTCTCCCAACAGTATAGGTGTATTCCTACATTGAGTTGCTATAGTATCACAAAAGTTCATCTTTATAAAAATTGTTCTGCTAAATTTATTTATGTAAAATGATAGCTTCAAGTTATATTTCTTTTATTTTTTAGAGCATTTAAAAACAATTTCCAAGTGATTTGGAAGAAATAAATGATAGATAAATTGGCTACATGACCTTTGTTCATTGATTTTTCAAACAGACTTTAAAAAGACTCTTTTGTCCATATTTACAATATTTTTGGGCACAGGAGAATGTCAAATATATTTTAGTTGAGTGTACTGACCTTTCCTTCCCCTAAAAAAAAGTTTCATAGAGTATTTCCAAGCTTTGTAAAGTGTTTCTTTCTAAATGTTTCTACAGTTGACCTTATGGTAAATTATGCAATTGCGTCATATAAATATCAACACCAGTGTTCATTTAATTGAGTTTTAAATTATCTAAAGACTATTTGCAGGACAGTTGTTTCTCTTAAGGGAAGCAAGTCATATCTACTGTCATCTTTGAAGATGTTGCTCTGTGACAAATCTGAAACTATAATTTTGAATAGAAAGAAAACCCAACCAGATAGACGCCTTAGGATTAATGAGGACCTACAAATGGAGTAGTTGAATGGGGATGTACTTTTTACTTTTTTGGAGGGGGGTATTATTAAGAAATTATTTTTGTTAAAGTTATTATTTCCATTTACATACTGAGACTTTCTATTAATGATAAAAACAAACTGTTCAGTTATATAACAAAATAAATTTGTGTCTTAAAAATCACTGATTAGTTGACTAATTTTTCCCACCTTCCTCCTGGCTATTTTGGCACTGGGCAGACATCTTTGATGTTGATAATATCCAAACTATGATGGGCAAAGGGTTTTGGTGATACTTTTTCTTCTTAATCTCTGGCTCACATTTCTTTATTAGTAGGAGGTGAAGCATAAAACTGAGAAAATGCTTTAATTTTCAAGCTCAATTTAAGTAAAACAACATTTTTAAAAAATATTGCTGATCTGGGGCAGCTAGGTGGCACAGTGAGTAGAGTGCTGGCCCTGGAGTCAGGAGGACCTGAGTTTGGATCTGGCCTCAGATACTTAACATACACAAGCAGAAAACATGTGACCTTGGGCAAGTTACTTAAACCCAATTGCCCTCCAAAAAACAAACAAACAAAAAATACTGCTGATCTTTGGAAGTAGAGTCATTTTTAAGGATATGTATATGAGAGGCCCTTCTAAGCATTACACTTTTATTTAGTACTTGGAAAATTTTTCAGAGAGAGCATTGCCTTAGAAAGTCAGGTCTTTAGGGAAAGGAATTTAAAGCAGGTTAAAGGAACCCTTGAAAATATGATTTTAGAAGGACTTAAAATAAACCAATAGTAATAAGATTAAAAAATTCAATTTTCTTGAATTAAAAATAAAATTTTTTTATTAATGCTTGGAAAAAATATGCAGAAGATGCAGCCTAAAAAAATAGATTCAAGAAACATGGATTAATTTGGCCCCAGAAGTCTTAGTTTAAAAATGACTGAAATTTGCTTTACTTTAAGGGATAATTTGTAAAGCAATATTTTGGTGAAAATATACATGTTTATATGTACATACATATATGGCATAATTTAGCATTTCAATTTGAGAAATGGTGCCTTAGTGTTAATGAGCAGATGTTCAACTGTGAATTGAAAGACCTGGTGCAATTAAGAGATGGATGTAGGTGGTAGGAGATCATTCAACCCTGTATATACTGACAGATCTACCTTGGCTAGCTTTCTGGATAACAGATGCAGTCATATTTTGTGAAGTGTACTCAGTCAGTGGTAAAATTGGCAGCAAGGCTTTCAGCAGTCATGTATGAGATCTGTGTATGGGAGAAGGAAAACTTTAGGTATGCCTTCCCTGATGTACTAATGCTTGGACATGCAGTAAAATGATAAAGTATTTGTTGGGCTTCTGGGTAAGTCTGCATTTTGATTCATCAAGAGAACATTTATCTTTCTCTTTGCCTTTATAAGAGAGAGGTTGGAGGAAAAGCTTGAAAATAAGGGAAATCTTATTTATAAACATAGGATTGAATATCTGCTTAGGAGAATCTGCTGTAATCGAGACATTCACATATATTTATAAGGCACTATAATGAGAGATTTTGGAATATACACAAGAAAAAAAATCACTTTAGCATTACTCCCCCATTTCCACTGCCTTGGTCAGGCTATCAATTTTATTAGAAAATAAAATCATGGATGAGGAAGCAGGTGCACCTTGAGTAGGAAAGTGGAGCTTTGAGAGAACAGTTCATTTATTGGAGGCAAAATTTGATTCAACTGATATGCTTTCCCCTATTCTCCCCCTCCCCCTTTCCTTTCTCCATTTCTCTTCAGGTCAGAGGCTGGTAGCATAATTAAAATTTGAATTATTTATGAAGAGGCATTAAAGTGGGTGGCTTGCAGATTAGTCAAAGACAGCAGAGCTGACACTAAGCTGCATTTTCCCTTCTCTTTCACTGTAAATGATGTCTCCACTGCCTTGAAAACAACCACATGAAGTCAAAGCATTGAAAATACAATGTAGCTGAAAAATTCCAATCTTTAAATTTAAGAAAGAATGTCAGATGGAAATATGTGTGTCCAGTGCATATACAAACCAGAAGTTGAACATTTTATGTGTGCATGGATATGTAAAGAAATACTTCACTCTACCAAATATTAAAGAGAGAGAGAATTACCATAGGGATCTCATTTTTGTGCAGATACATAAAGATCTGTCTGTGACTATAGTTATACACAAATGTGTGTGAATTATTGTTTGTTTTATATTTGACCAGGACAATGGCAGCAATTCAGAAACATCTGTGACCAGCAGCATGATGAGGCATATAGGCAGAAGAGACCTATAAGCTTATCCTCCCCTCCCTTCTTTTCCTTTGAATAAGCTTTGCTTTGCTATCCATAAACATCAGCATCATTTTTTAATCTGCCAATTAAAATGAGCCTGTGAGCTTAATGAAATTTTTGAAAACAGTGGGAATTGATATAATGACATTAAGAGAGCATAGTCTTCAAAGTCAGAAGGAAATTTGTTTAAGAATAGATAGGAGATGGTTTTATTTATATCCTTGTCCTAGTCATATGTAGAAAGAGTAGAATCTGGTGCATTTTATTTCCCACAAAGTTACTTTCCATTTTTCTCCTTGTTTTCACATATATATTTGCACGTTTTGCTTGAAGGAAAAGGACTTGGTCTAATTTAAATAAATGTCCTTTCCTTCTCTTGCTGTACTTGTGTGCAGCATTATTTTCTTTGTTCTTTAATAGAGTATATGTAACCTGTCATTTATACACACATATATACATTTGTACATATACATATATGCATACACATATTTGAAAAAATATATACATACATATGTACCTAGTTGATTAATAGGTAGGCATATATAGCTCACATTTCTTTAACACTTTATTCAAAAATTACCTTTAGTAGCTTGCAAAGAGCTTTAAATACTTTATATCATTTAATACATGTTACATAGAGACTGAATTAATTGTTTTCCTCAAGTCTTTCATCAGTTTAAGTGTGAGACTTCGGGATATAAGTTTAATTATATTGAGAAGTCAATCAGATCTAGTTGTTAATTTGGTCCCAAATAGATTTCCTGACTCTGCTTGCTTTGCATCAGTTTATATAAATCTTCCCAGTTTTCCTTGAAACAACCCCCTTTGGCTTAAGACATTTTATCACTATAATGACCAGCCATAATTCCAAAGGCCTGATGCTGGTGAAGAAACCTCCTCACAAAATGCCAATGGACCCAGGGTACAGAATAAGACATGACTTTTTAGTCATGAACAATATGGGAATATTTTTTGCTTGACTACACATATTTTTGTTATGAAGATTTCATTTCTTTTCCTTCCCACCCACCACCCTAGGAGAAAGAAGATGTGGGAGGGAGAGAAAATAAATATATTTAATTAAAAAAACAAAAAGAAAATAATATCAAATATAACAGCTCTGGGTTTTATTTTACTTTGTATTTTTAAAACCCTCCATCTGAGATGTCAAACAGACTAAAAGCTGTTTATGTATATGGGGACCTATGATACTAAATCTTTGGTACAAGATTAACTCTAAAAATCACACTGTATGGACCCATTCTTAATCTATTACATATAAATTAATCTAATCCAGATTATTTTGGAATCACTTATAGTAGGTTATGTGTTATTACTGACTTTTAGTAAGACTAAAGAGAAATGAGAAGGCTATATAGTCCTATATTTGTATAGGACTATAAACCGGGGCCTTAGTTTCATCTGTAAAATTAAAAGTTTTGGACTAGGTGACTTCTAAGGTACCTCCTGATCTATGAGCCTATGAAATTCCAAGTCTCTTCCAATTGTGCTAATACGTAATAGAAGGGTGAGCAATCTGATTACAATTATAGCCAAAACCTCTGCAGAATCTATTTATCACCAACAACATTTAAGGTAAAACCTGATGTTTAAGTTCTTTATGATCTGAAAAGTACCTATGAAACTTTAGGGCTCCAACAGATATTTATTTATATGAAAGAGAGTGGTCCCCCACCCCCAAAATGACAGCCAAAATCATTTTATAATGCAATGCTACATTAAAAACAAAACAACACTACAATTTCCCAGTTGAATGTTTTCCTTTCTACCCAATACAATAAGATGTCATTTTATAGGTGAAAGTCATATCGAATTTCTTTCCCAATAGAATTAGGGTAGTGTTTGATTTGTCGAATGTAACATTAACATCTCTGAAGTCATTGTTGAGGGTTCTATTTCCATCGGAACTAACTGCCAACGATCTATACTCTCACGTCCTATTTGTTCTTGTCTGTGCAATTCATGTCTTTTCTTCTGTTCTCTGTTCCATCATTTTGGTTGTGACTAACCCTTCTCTTTACCATTTGGAATTTTCTTGGCAAAAATACTGAAGTGGTTTGCCATTTCCTTCTCCAGTTCATTTTACAGATGAGGTAACTGAGGGAAACAGGGTTAAATGACTTGCTCGAGGTCACACATCTAGTTAGTATCTGAGACTGGATTTAAGCAAGTCTTCTTTACTCCTCACCTGGTTCTCTATCCACTATGCAAACTAGCTGCCCTAAAGGTCTCTAAAGATGTTCTATCCTAAGCTCTCCAGATTTTCTGATTCTTTTAATATTTGGAGATACCATTGTAATTCTTGGGCTATCCAACTACTGATTTACATCATTCTCATTACATCACTGGTCCTACTCTTTTTCTGGCCATGATATACTTGAAGAACTGCTCTTAGACAATAAACTTAGCAGGGAAATATTGGCCCATGTAGATCTGAGGAAATCTATCCTTCCAGAATGTCTAACTGAGTGTAAGGAAAGAGGTTATATATTACATCCAAAGGATCAAAGAAAAAGGAAAAAGATCTCCATATACAAAAACATTTATAGCAGTTGTTTTTGTGATGGCAAAGAATTGGAAATTTAGGGGATGATGGTTAATTGGGTAATGATTGAACAAGCTGTGACGTGTGATTGTGATGGAGTGTGATTATTTTATAAGAAGGACACATTTCAGAAAAATCTGGGAAGACTTATATGAGCTGATGCAATGTAAAGTGAGCAGGACCAGGAAAACATTGTATATAACAATACTGTATGATGATCAACTGTGAATCACTTAATTTCTGATCAATACAATGATCTAAGACAATTCCAAAGGACTTATGGTGAAAAATGCTATCTATATCCAGAGAAACAACTGATCAACAGATTGAAGAATAGTTTTTACATATTCTTCATTTTTCTTGCTACATGGCTAGTGTGGAAATAAGCTTTGCATTACTTCATATTTATAATTGATATCACCTTTCTTGCCTTCTCAGTGGATGTGGGAAGGGGGAAGGAAGGGATGTAATTTCAAACTCAAAAAAATGAAATGAAAGTTAAAAATAAATAATACCTTTTTTAAAATAAAGGGGAAAAGGAAATAGATTTCATGCTAGGACATTTTGATATTAAGAATCTAAAGTGGATAGAATAGTTACTTTAAAAATGTAATCATCATAATTTTAACCAATGAATCATACATTTTCAGTGTTTACATTGGACAACTAGGTAGTAAAGTGGATAGATTGTTGAACCTTAGGTCAGCAAGACTATAGTTCAAATTTTGCCACAGACATTACTGACTATGTGGCCTTGTGTAAGTCACTTAACTTCTGCCTGCCTCAGTTTTTTCAGATGTAAAATGGAGATAATAACTTTTATCTCAAAGGATTGTAGTGAGGATCATGTAAGATAATATTTGCAAAATGCTTAGCACAGTACGAGCCATGTAGGTATTTAATAAAATAAATTATTTCTTCTCCTTTTTCTTCCACCTTCATTTTTTCTGCTCCCTTTTATGTTTCCTTCTTCCATTAGAAGGTAAGCCTCTTGAAGACTGAGTATAATTTTTACTTGTTTTTGTACCTTCTGCACTTAGCACATTAATTACTACCTACCTTTTGGTTTTGACTTAGAAATACAATACAATCTTCTATTGATGTGGCAATTCATTGTTATCATAATGGTTTCTTTTCATGTCATTTTTTTCCCTAATAGTGCTTCAGGCAAGTTCCTGTTATCAATAATTCTATTATTTTATTGTTATTATTGCTCTATTCTTTGGCCCTTGATTGCATTCCAGGACCTATTAACATTTTAGGCATGGCTTACATTGACTTTGAAATTAGATAGTCAGAGTGACATCATTTACTGTATTGAAGATGCCAGCTGTAGATGGAAATTCTCCTGAGATAGATATGCATTTGGCCTGAAACAAGGTAACTGGCAATGGGTGTGTGTTTTCAGTGGCATGGCCATTGTAATGCATATCATTAGTTGTAAAACATAGTCTGGTTTGGGATGTGTGCCAGAGTCCTGTCTCATATTCAGTTGGCAATCCCTTCTGGGACAATAGCAAGGGCCACAGCTGGTGTGCTCAGCAGAAATGGCTTCTGCAAGCTACCATGCAGGGTGATATAGTGGGGAGAATCAAGGGAGGGCCTTTGGATTGTTTAAAAAAAAAACACCCCTGTGTTATTTTTCTATATTGGCAGAGCACTGAGAAACTTGAACTTAATCTGGATACTAAAAACTTTGTGATGGCATCAGCTCAATATTGTTGAATCACTTTATGTGCAAGAGAAGCACAAAGTTTTATTAGCAATGTTTTACTGTAAGCACCATCTAGGTTCTTCTCCTACCTTTTTATGATTTCTCAGTCTCCTTTGCTAGTTCATCATGCATATTCTTCCCTTTTTATGGATGTATATCCTAAGGATCTCAATAGAGTTCACTTCTTTTGGTGATTTTATTAGCTCATATAGATTTGATTACACATGTTTGTATATCTCAGTTGTATATATGTGTGTGTATGTATATCTGTGTGTATACACACAGATACACATATACATACATATATATAGAGAGAGGGGAGGGAGAGATAGAGAGTAGATGGGGAGAGAGAGAGAAAGTGTGAGAGTGTGAGAGTATTCCCTTATTTCTCTCCTATTCCAGTCACACTTGCTGAAGTATTAGATATTTTTTTTTGTTTTTGGAGGGCAAAGTGACTTGCCCAAGGTCACATGGCTGGGTTTGTGTGTGTGTGTGTGTGTGTGTGTGTGTGTGTGTGTGTGTGTGTGTGTTAAGTGTCTGAGGCCAGATCTGAACCCAGGTCCTCCTGACTCCAGGGCCGGTGCTCTATTCACAGCGCCACCTAGTCACCCCCTAGTATTAGACATTTTAAACTAGATATCCTGTGGGCATCTCAAACTGAATCTGTCCCAAATAAAACTCAAATCTCCCCTCTCCTCCAGTTATTCCTCTTTTTGTCAAAGCTACTGTGGTCTTTCCTGTCACACAGGTTCACAACCTTGTATCATCCTCAACCCCTCAGTGTCCCTCACATTTAAGCAGTGACCATATCTTGTCATTTCTGTCTCTGATAGACTTTCTCACATCTGTTCACTTTTTTTCCACTCATAAACCTGACTCTTGTAGTACTTCCCCACTGGCATCTGTCCTTTAAGTCTCTCCCCATATCAACCCATTTTTCATCTACCTGCCCAAGTGATTTTCCTAAAGTGAAGGTCTGATAGTCCCTCTGATGGTAAACTCTGGTGGCTCACTTTTTTCCACTGGGATCAATATAAACAGACTACTCTAGCATTTCAAACCTTTCCCAATGGGCTCCCAGTTTGCCTGTCCAAGTCCTATTACATACATATTGCTCCTCCCGACAGGTAGTCTGGGCAAAAGGCTGTTTCACTACTTTATCACATACATTACTTCTGAATTGATCCTTTGCCCTGAATCTGCCCCATGCCTGGGATGTACTCCTTCCTTTCCTCTACCTCAGAGAATCTCTAGCTTCCTTCAAGGCTCAGCTCTAGTCTTACCTTCTTCATGAAGACTTTCCTGATTATCCAACTGCTATGGACTTTCCCACAAATATTTTTATTATACTTTTATATATATATATGTTGTCTCCCTTTACTAGATTGCAAGTTTTTTCAAGGGTGGTGGAATTTCCTTTTGCTCTTGTACACTCAGGACCTACCAATGCCTGGCTCATAGTAGGCACTAAACAAATTCTTGTTGCTTCATTGAACACTAACCAGTTGCCTTGAATTTGAAGTATTAACTGGCTCATTAATATCTTCTCCAAAAAGTGACTTTTTCACGTCCAACAGTTGTAGAGTTAGTGTGAACTTCTGAGTTTAGAAACAGAGTACTGTTAAACACAGGACTCACTTTCTTAAAAAAAAAATTAGGACATTGACTTATATGGCACAATAATGGCTTAGATATTAAGTATTTCCATTTCTTTGTGGTGGTTAACCTTTTTTTTAATATCTAAAGTAGAATAATTTTGAAACTAATTTACTCCTAGTAAGGAGTTTTCTTGCACAGAAAAATCTAAATCATATATAGTGAATGCATTACTTTTTAGTTTTTAATTAGCATTTAATTTTTTCCAATGAAGTTTTTAGCATTCATTTTTACAAGATTTTGAGTTCCAAATTTTCTCCCTCCCTCTTTCCCCTCCCCTCTTTTAAAAAATAGCAATCAGTTTAATATAGATTATGCATGTGCTATCATGTGAAATATATTTCCATATTAGAATTGTAAAAGAAGATCAAAAGTTGGAAAAAAAAACAAGAGAAAGAATAAAGTGAAAAAGTATACTTCAAACTGCATCAGAGTCCATCAGTTCTTTATCTGGATATGGATAGTATTTTTCTTCATCAATCTTTTGTACTGTCTTAGATCATTGTGCTGAGAAGAGCTGAGTCATCCATAATTGATCATCACAAATGTTGCTGATACTATGTACAATATTTTCCTGGTTCTGTGCACTTCACTTTGCATCAATTTGTAGAAATATTTCCAGGTTTCCCCGAAATTTACCTGTTCATCATTTCTTCTTGCATAATATTATTCCATTACACCCACATACCATGGATTGTTTGACCATTCCCCAATTGATGGACGTCATCTCGATTTCCAGTATTTTGCCACCATATAAAGGGCTGCTATAAATATTTTTTTTTTACGTGGAAGTCCTTTTCCTTTTTTATGATCTCTTTGGTATACAGACCTAGTAGTGGTATTGCTGTATCAATGGGTATATGCACAGTTTGGTAACCCCTTGGGCATCATTCCAAATTGCTCTCCAGAATGGTTGGATCTGTTAACAATGCCACCAACAATATTTTTGTGCATCAGTGGCCCAATTTTCCTACATCCTCTCCAACATGTATCATTTTCCTTTTTCTGTCAATTTGATAGTTGCAGGGTGGTACCTCTGAGTTGTTTTAATTTGCATTTCTCTAATCAAAAGTGATTTAGAGCACTTTTTCATATGCCTATAGATAGCTTTAATTTCTTCATCTGAAAACTGCCTGTTCATATCCTTTGACCATTTATCAATTGGGGAATGGTTTGTATTCTTGTAAATTTGTCTCAGTTCTGTATATATTTGAGACATGAGGCCTTTATCATAGACAGATGCTGCAAAGATTCTTTCCCAACTTAATGCCTTCCTTCTAATCTTGGTCACATTGGTTTTGTTTGAATAAAATCTTTTTAATTTAATATAATCAAAATTTCTCCTTTAAGAATTTGAATGCTATACCATTATACATATATGTTTAATATTGATATTAGTCATAGTCTATGGTATATTTTAGCAAGATGTAGTTTCCTTCCTTGTCTCTTTTAATTATGCCTGTTTTTTGGTTTTGCTTTGTTCTAAGAACAGCATTGCTACCCCTGCTTTTTTTTTCAGCTGAAGCATTGTGTATTCTGCTCCAGCTCCTTACCTTTACTCTGTGTGTGTCTCTCTGCTTCAATTGTATTTCTTGTAAACTACATTTTGTAGGAGTCTGGCTTTTTATCTACTCTGCTGTCTGCTTATTGTTTATGGAGAGTTCATCCCATTTACATTAACAGTTATGATTACTAACTGTATTTCCCTTCACCCTATTTTTCCTTCCATTTGTCTTCTTTCTCCTTTTACCCTTTCCCTCCTCAACAGAATTTTGTTTCTATCTACCACCTCCCCAAGTCTGCCCTCCCCACGCACATTTTTGGCTTAACCTCCTCCCCTACTACTTTCCTGTTGTGTAAGATAGATTTCTATATTCAACTGATTGTATATATTCCCTCTTTGAGTCAGTACTAAAGAGCAAGGTTCAAATGATGCCCATCACCCACATTCCCAGCTTTCCCTCCACTGTAATAGTTTTATTTTCCCATACTTCTTCATGTGAAATAACATACTTCATTCTACCTCTCCCTTCCTTCTGTACCAAGTCTGCTCTTTCTCATTCCTTAGGTTTTTTATGTCATTCCCTCCAATTCACTTTAAATAAGTACCCTCTGTCTATGTATAATCCTTCTAGCTGTATTATTTGTGGTATAAGTCTTAAGAATTATAAGTATCATCTTCTCATGTAGCAATGTCAACAGGTCAACTGCATTGAATCCTTTATGTTTTCTTTTCTCTTTTTTCCTTTTTCCCTTGTTAGGTAATATTTCTCTTGGGTATTAATATTGGAGATCAAATTATTCGTTCACTTCTGGTCTTTTCTTTAGGAAAGCTTAAAATCCTTTTATTTCCTTAAATGACTCCCCCCCCCCTTGAAGTATTATGTTTAATTTTGCAAGCCAGGTGATTCTTGGTTATAGTCTTTTAGCTTATTTGCCTTCTGGAATATCATGTTCCATGACTTCCTGATTCTTTAGTGATGCAGCTGCTAAGTCCTGTGTAGTCTTGGTTGTAACTACCTGATATTTAAATTGTTTTTGTCTGGCCACTTGCACTTGCAGTATTTTTCCTTGACCTGATAGTTCTGAAATTTGGCTGTAATATTCCTTGGAGTTTTTATTTTGGGATCTCTTACCTGAGATGATTGGTGGATTCTTTCAGTGCCTGTTTTCATTCTCTGGTTCCAGGATATCAGGGAAGTTTTCCTTAATAATTTCTTGAAAAATACTTTCTAAGTTCTCCTTTTGTTTATGGTTTTCAGATAGTCCAATGATTGTGACATTGTCTTTCCTGGATCTGTTTTCCAGGTCAGTTGTCTTTCCAATGGGTTATTTTACATTTTCTTCCATTTTTTTTTCATTCTTTTGAATTTGTTTGATTCTTGATGTCTCAGAGTTATTAGCCTGTACTTTCTGAATTCCTGCTTTTAAGGAGATGTTTTCCTCAGTTAATTTTTATATTTCCTTTTCCATTTGGTCAATTGTTCTTTTTATGGAGTTGTTTTCTTTAGTGGGTTTTTGTATCTCCTTGCTCAAGGTTACACAGCCAGTTTTTTTGTGTGGGTGTTAAGTATCTGAGACCGGAACTGATCCCGGATCTCCTGACTCCAAGGCCAGCACTCTTACTCACTGCCCCACCTACCTGCCCCAAAATTTTTCTTTTTGCTTTTTTTTTTGGAGGGCAGTTGGGGCTAAGTGACTTTCCCAAGCTATAGTTTGTGTGTGTGTGTGTATTAAATGTCTGAGGCTGGATTTGAACTCAGGTCCTCCTGATTCCAGGGCCAGTGGAATTCACTGCACCACCTAGCTGCCCTGACTAATTCTACTTTTTAAGCAGTTATTTTCTTTTTCCGAACTGTTAACTCTTTTTCATACAACTCTCATTTCTTTTCCCATTTTTTTTCTCTCTCTCTCATGATTTTAATGCTCCCTTTAAGCTCTTCCTTGAGTTCTTTTTGGACTTAAGACTAGTTTCTGTTTTTGTTTGTGTTATGCCCATAGGTGTTTTGACATTGTTGTCCCCTTCTGAGTTTGTGTCTTCATCTTCCCTGTTGCCATAATAACTTTCTGTGGTCCAATTCTTTTTTTGTTGTTTTTTGCTCTTTTTTTTTTCTTTTTGCCTTTCTTTTTAATTTATCTCTGCTCCCAGGGCATAAGGGAATCTCTCTCAGGTTTCTTGCGCCAGTGGCTGCTGGTCCCAACTGCTTACCTGGTGCTGCACTGATGTTGCCCTTAGGCCCAAGGGGGACCATAGTATCTGGTGCTACCCTGAGGGAGTTGGGTGGGGGAGGGCTAACACTACTGCAGGCCATAGGGGTTTGGCAGTGCAACTGGTGCTGAGCTAGGGTCTTGGTGCTGGTGTCTGCCATGTGCAAGACCAGTGGGACATTTCTGTGTTTCCCTGATACAACACTGAAGCACATGTACGTCTGGCTGCTGGAGGTTGACTTTTTGCCTGGGACTACACTGAAGCATGTGGTAGTTCTTGGAACTGGAGTCTGCCTATTCCCCTGCCTATGCAAAGGACCCTGGTGTTGCTATTTGGGGACCCCTGGTGTTGGCATTTGCCTTCGCTACCACATTGGGCCCCAGGATTTCCTGCTGGTTTGCTGAAGTGGGCCCTACAGCTGGCTTGCTGGGACACTTCCTGTCCTGGATGGTGTTCCGCTTTAACCTGAGTGAGACAAACCCTTCCTGCTGATCTTTGAAGTTTCTTAGGCTAGAAGATTATTTCACTCCATCTTTTTTACTGGCTCTGCTTGGCATCTGTTTGGATGTGAATATGGGAGTTATGATTTACTGCTTACTTCACTGTCTTGACTCCTGGATGTCCTCCTCCATTCTTACTTTAAAAAATATAATCAAACAAATGTTGATTTAGTATTTAATCTGTGCAGTAGTGTTTCATTGAATCCTCATGATAACCCTGAAGTGTAGGTGTTATTATTTCCTGCCTTTTACAGCTGAGAAAACTGGGGCAGAAAGAAGTTAAGTGACTTGCCCAAAGTTACCTAATTTGTAAATATCTTAGACTGGATTTGAACTTGGGTCTACCTGACTCCAGCTCCAACATGCTATCCCCAATTGAAGTATAACCAGAACAATCCTTTGTAGTACTGTTTTTGTGTTTATATACTCTATTAAATATATTTCTCACCAAATATTACAGATAGTATTGAAAATGGAATGCTAAAATATTAATCAAATAAGTAAAAAAATTGTGTAAACAAAGGGTTTAGTGGGGAGAAATGGAGAAAGAGTGAATATATTGAGAATTGCTTTTATGATGACTATATAATACACTGTCTTTTGATGTGTTTCCTGAAAGGCAAGGACCAACTCTTAATGCAGATTTAATTCAGTGTAGCAAGCAAATATTAAGCCCACTATTTATAGTACAATGCATTAGGTTTTTGGAATGCAAAATTAAACAACTCTTGCCTCAGGGAGCTTAAATTCTACAGAAAGATGTCTCATGTACAGAAATAACTCATATGCCCCTACATGTACTTATTGACTTTACTTATACACTTATTCACTTATATGTTCTGAACATGTTGCAAAAAGTGATTTGAGGAGGGGGCTAGTATTATAATTGAGCAAAAGTAATGTTAAGAGTAAAGCCTGATTTTAGGGGAAAAAGAAGATGATTTCCATTTTGGAAGTCTTGAATTTGAGATGCTAATGACAAATACAGGTCGATGTGTCCATTAAGGAGGTGGAAGTGTAGGACTTGAGTTCTAGGAGATTAAGACTGGATATCTTTGGTGTTCAAAGAAAAGAAGAGGACCCAGCATAGTCTTGAGGGATATTTATAGTTAGAGGAAAGGAGATGAATGATGATCCAGCAAATGTTACTGAGATATAGTAATATATATATATATATAAATATATATAGTAATATATATATATATAGGTACAAAACCATATGAAAGTAGTATCACATAACACAAAGAAGAATTGGGTATACAGGAAGAGGTGGCAATCAACTCTGTGAAATGCAAACTTAAAATTCAGTACAGTTACTTAGGATTTTGAAGACTTTGGGGAAGGGGGAACTAAGTAAATGTAGAATTCACCAAACTAGATTGTATTCAGTGTAGACAGACCCCTGGAAAAATGTAACTTAGATTTAAAAATTTTATAGATTTGTCCCTTACTCTTCCTTTATCTCTCTAGTCTCAACTTTCTTAATGACAAAAAGAAAATTTTGAACTATGATTTTTAAGCTACCTTTCAATCTTTACATTCTATGATCATAATAAATATGAAGCAGTCTTTTTCATGAGCTTGAGAAAACAGGAAATAGGAGATTGTGTGTAGAGATATAACTTTCCCAGGTTTATCTAACCCCACCATTCATGGTCCTTTGTAGTCTAATTTACTCTGTAGGAAAGCAATTATAAATAAATAAAATGCAATAACAAATCATAATAAAGATTAATTTTTTTCTCCCCCTACCCAATTAGCTTTGAAGTTTTGGTTGGCAAAATCTTTGTCTAAGATTCTCATGAAACATTTCAATATCAAGTAGAAAAAAAATTAAGCATGGAACTTTTAAGGAAAGATAGATATGCCATTGACCAAATTTTCCATTTTGGAACATTTTAATTTTATGGTTAACTGGAGATTTCTTGGCCTTACCCATACATAATAACTTCAAGGTTAAATAGCCTCAGGGAAGTAGCAGTAAAGCCTACAAGGTTATAGAGAGCAAACACTAAGTATGCCTACTTTAGGTTATAAAAATCATATAATAAAAATTTATTTCTTAGATCCATCAAATTTGTCAGATATAGAATGTATTAGATGTAGTAAACATACAATGCTAACAGTTAATACATTATTTCAGTGAATCCAAAATTTAAGTATACTAGTACCATAGTTCATTGGAAATCTTAATTTTGTTCTTTTTTTGTACCTGCTTTTAAATGTATGTCACTGTCAATATCTTTTGGAATTCTTTAAAATATTATACTACTTTACATTGTGATAACAAATGTGAATTAGGGAAAGTCTCAAATACTATGTTATTTGAGAAAAATATTGTAGTACCACAGTTACTTCTTAATTTAAATTTTTTTTTTGCTTTTTGGAGGGGAAAAGGTAGGGCAATTAGGGTTTAAGTGACTTACCCAGGGTCGCATAGCTAGTTTTTGTGATAAGTGTCTGAGGTTGGATTTGAACCCAGTTCCTCCTGACTGCAGGACTGGTACTCTATTCACTGTGCTACCTAGCTGCCCCCACAGTTACTTTTTAGATGTACATTTTTGTCCTAATTGTCCTTGCCTTTGTATTTTTTGAGAAGAAAATGATTTTTTTCTTCCACATTATTTCATCCAATTATGTCTCTCCCAAACACCTTCCCCCATATATATTTTCAGTAATTATTTTTATCTTCAATTTTTTAACATTTTTTCTCTCCATTTTACTTCTCTCCCATGGCAGAAAAATATATCTAACAAATATGCAGAGTCAATCAGAACAAATTCTCATTTAATTCTACACTTTGCATCAATTACTTCTCTGCAAGGTATGATGGGTAGCATTCTTCAACATTGGTTTTCTGGAATCATGGTCATTATTATATTGATCAGACTACTTAAGGCTTTCAAAGTTGTTCATTTTGCAATGCTATAGGATAAATCATTTCCTGGTTCTACTCACTTCACTCTAAAACACTTCATATGTCAGTTTGCTCTGAAAACCATCTCTTTAATAATTTCTTGTTGTACAAAAGCAAATACTATTGCTACTGCTGGTTTCTCAGAGGAAAATATTCAGGTAGAGGGAGTAGATATCTACTTATCACCAACTAGATTTGAGGGAAAGGGAGAACATCAATATGGTGAATAATGTCACAGTCCCTTATTTTTCATGTCTTTTCCTTATTCCATCTCTGTAGAGAGCCAGTAATAAAATGGACCAACTGCCTGTTTCATCCTCCCATATAATCAGAGATTCTGAATCAATTCTTTTTTTTTTCTTTTTGTAGGGCAATTGGGGTTAAGTAATTTGCCCAAGGTCACACGGCCTGAATCAATTCTTCATCTTGAAAAGAATTAAAACCCCAAAGTTAAACCTCACCTCTCAGTAACTTATAAAGCAATGCCATTTACCTGCCTACCACTCAGAAACACATATGTGCAGCTTCAAAGTCTAGTCTATCCCTCTATGTGTAACTTTTCTTAATGGGAGAAAGTTTAGACTTCAGTCAACTTTTACACTGTTCCACTCCCCTTCCACTTGTGATTTATGGATTAGAACTAAGAATTTCAAAGTTTTATAAAGCTTTCCAATGGTGGTAGATAATCTCCGGCTTTGGTTGTCTTTGCGGTATTATCCTACCCCCCCTTTTATAAATCAGCAAAGATGGGAATTGGTGGAGAATTATAGAATATGTTGAGCTTGATTATTTCTGCATTTGATAAGCATTATATAGCTTAAACATAAGGAGATTTTATATTCCATCTCTAAAATAATGTGAAAGTCTAATTTCTTGGGTTTGCATGTGACAGTTAAATTATAAGCAAGAATATAATTATGATATACCCAGATTTTACTCCTTTTTCTCCTATGCTTCCTTAAAGCAGAATAGAATAATTAAGCTAATAGTTTATTGATCTATCATTTGATATCCATATACTTAGAAAATCTTTTCATAAATATGGGTAGGTAAGGATTCACTTTAATCCATTTAAGTAAAAATGGAAATGGGTACTGAATTCTATTTTATTACCTAATCCTTTTCATCAAGAACTGAAGTAACTGTGCATTGTTTTGCTAAGTAATGATCCAATATTAACCATGCACAAGGATGCATTATTTTTACTGGATTAGTGTATTTTTTTTAATTTTAAGATTTGAAATCTCATTATTTTCTAATATCTCCATAGAAACATATTTTACAAGCAGGCAATGTCATAAGGCTTCTCAAAAACAAGGAAAATAGTTTGCAGGTAGAAGGAGGAAGAGGTGTTTCTGAGATTGTTGAATATGTCTTAGAAACTTCTCATTATACCATGCCATTGATAGATGGGAGATACACATATTTCATTATACTTTCTACTCTAATAAACATTTTGAAAGTCAGATAGGAATATCTGCTTTGAAACAGTTCTTTGAACTGCCTCTTAATATTTCAAGCTCTATAAAAATAATAATATAAACTCTCAGTAATTGGAAATATTTGGACAAAATGTGAGTGGTTCTTTCCTGAAGAATTGAATATTTCTTTGTAGAGTGCTACGTGAAAAAAACCTAAATGCATAAAATAGACTTGATTTCTTTTAAAAGTATTTTTATTATGTACCACATAGGAAAATTATTAATCTTAGCTAAAATCGAATTATGTCCCATGTAAAAATTATATTTCAATAATAATTGTAGAAGGCAAAACTTCTCTGAAGTGTGCCCATCTTTATAAATTTAAAATAGTCTTTTTTTCTATATTTTCCATTACCATGAGTCAATCTATGGCACTTTTAAACTTATTTCACCATCTTTGTTGAGTTTTTGGCTCAGTTTAATATCTATTAGCAATGAATGTTGGCTTAGCCAAATGGAGAATTCCTCAGTGTTAGATAAATTGATTAGTGGCTAAAGGACAAGCGTAAAAATATCTAACATAAGCTCTGATAGTTAGAATATTTACTGTTTTTACCAGCAGAAATTTTTGTGTGGCAGCTAGATGGCGTAGTGGATAGAGTGTCACTCAAAGTAAAGAAGATTCATCTTTCCAAGTTCACATTTGTCCTTAGCTTTGTGACCATGGGAAAGTCATTTAACCCTGTGAAGACAAGAAAATTGCAAACCACTCCAGTATCTTTGCCAAGGAAATCCCAAATGGTGTCCCAAGAAGTCAGACACAACTGAAATAACTGAACAACAGTGATATAATTTTCTACGGTTATATCTGAATTTGGTTATAGAATCTCCATAAAATACACAGAAGAACTTATGTACATCTGTAGTTAAAAGGGAATTACTCTTTGGAGATACTGCCTTCATTTCATTTAACAAAAACATCGTTTTCTTTTTGAAACTATTTTCCTCCATCCACCACACAAAGAACTACGTTCAACATACCAGCATAAGTCAGTATAATAAAGTGGAAAAAACTCTAGGTTTAGGTTAAAAAAGCAGAATATCCTGATTCTGGTAAATGCTAGGCAAATCTCAGACAAGTAACTGAACCTCAGTTTACTAATCATAATGAATGTCTAAGGACTCCATTGGTTTATTGTGAAGGACAAATGGAATAATCTATGTGTAAATACTTCATAGTCAGAAACCACCATATTAATTCAAGTTTTCTCAATTGGTGTAGTAATAATATTAATAAAATGTGTGTGCATATATACATGTATATATACATGCATGTATGAGTATGTAGATGTACACATGGATATGTGTGTGCATATATTTGTATGTGTGTATACATATATGATAATTAGATGGTTTAACATCAGAAATTGATATAATTTTATCATGGAAATGACATTAAAGAAAAGACATTACCATTAGTTTTATCCCTACAAAATTTCCATCTGACTTACAGCTGAAACCTTCCATATTTGTTGTCTCTGATGTTGGAGTGTGAGCTATTTGAGAGTGGGACTGTCTGTTCTTTCTATTTGTGTCTTAATAAATACTTCATTCAGTAATTCACATCACAGTGGGAACATATTGGCAGTCCTCTATATAGAATCATGAAATCTCATGGGGGACTGGGATCTCAAAGGTCCAACAAAGACCAACCAAGAATTTACTCCTAACAAGTTGTCACAGAGCCCTTGCTTGAAGGCTTCAGTCCATGGAAAACTCACTCCTTCCCAAAACAACTCATTCCATTTTTTTGACAGCTGTAATTCTTAGGAAATTATTTTTTTAATATTAAACTGAGATCTGCTTCTCTGTGATGTCAACCCATCGTTCCTTGATCTAATTTCCTCACTAAGAAAAAAAAATACCTCATCCATGACAGTCATTGAGTATTAAAGATTGCCATAATCTGCCCCACCTCTTTTTAAAATTGAGGATAAAAAAATGTTCCTTAACTTTCAACTTGCCTTTGAATGTCATAATTTCAAGTAATTTCATCACCTGAATCTTATTTTTTCAGGATGGTTCCTAGTTGGTTAAATACAGTTGTCTACTTATGCATGGGGGACATCTTGTTGTACAAATCCTTTAAGGTTTAATTTTATTCTATCAAATAAGCAATAAACAATAAAAAAGTGGGATCCTGTATTCCCTTTGCATTTTAGTCAGATGTGTGACTAAACATATGGTCTGCCATAAAATGATTTGTTCCTTATACTATTTTCATAAAGGATACCCTCAATACATGATGATATTAATTTAATCAAGGTTTGCAAAAATAAAACATCTCATTTATTAGTTATTGCTTTCTTTAAGAGATAGCACAGTGAGGCACTTGGAGCACTTTGTCAAGAATGAGGAAGACTTTGGGGTGGCCTTGTTTGCTTCCAATTCCCAAGCTATAAAACAGTTATAATAGTACTCCTAAAATTGTAATGAAGATCAAATGAAATAAAATTTTATGGCACTTAACACAGTGCCTGGCACACAGTAGTGCTATATGTGTTACTATTATTTTATTATTAATTTCCACTCACATTTTTTTTAGTTGTGATACCATCTGTGATTCTTTTCTATGGTATCTTGTCCTCATTCATATGTCATAAGGATCAATTCCTTAATACCTCACAAGTTCCTTTGCCTCCCCTACTAATTCCCTCTGTCTCCTTGATCTAGATGAGCTGCTTCTTCCATCTTCTTTTGTGTTTTTCATTTTGTTTTTAGTGTCACTTTCACTTCCTCATATATTCAGAACTGAGATGTTAGAGTTCTAATTTAGGGATTATGTTGTAATTGATCAAGAAAGTGTTAGTTCTTTTGACTACTTTTTGCAAAGAAAACTAATTCAAAGGTGAATAATGGCATGGAGGTGACCTTTGTTCTCAGTGGCTATGACAGTAGAGGGTAAGATTCTACCATATTGGAAAAGTTTTAAGTACTTTCCTGATGATAGCATCCCCTCATGCAGCCCAGAATCAGGGTACTAATATAAGACTAGCTATGAAGCAATGAATTATTGGAACAGAAATATGTATAAATAAGTTTGTAGGCACTAAGGCAGGAGATGAGAGAGAGAGAGAGAGAGAGAGAGAGAGAGAGAGAGAGAGAGAGAG
>NW_027186523.1:25152233-25266325 GCF_028583685.1 Petaurus breviceps papuanus
GAGAGAGAGAGAGAGAGAGAGAGAGAGAGAGAGAGAGAGAGAGAGAGAGAGAGAGAGAGAGAGAGAGGAGATGAGGAATAGATGGAAATAGCAGTAAATATGGTCCCTGATGAAAAGAAAGGGGACAAAATGAAATATACAAATGTTAGGGTTAATTTTGGTAAGGAGAGAGTTTATTTTATCTGCTAAGACTGGAACAAATGGGGGAGAATGGGTGAACATATCAAGTTTTGATACATGAAGGTTGCACGATCAGAGAAGTCATGATAAACTAATAATAGGAAGTAAATAAGCATTTAACAAACTCTTATTGCCATTCACAGTGAATTCAACATTTCCTTCCATCAACTGCTTTTCCCTTTTAAAATAATATTGATGCCTTTTTTTACATTAAAGACATTTTCATATATCACACACCATCATACTCAGAGAACCCCCTTCTGTCACACACCCAAAGAAAAATCAATTATACAGAACCATCTGCCATAGTGAACTCATTTGATAGTATGAGCAAAGCTTTTCACCTGTGGTAGCCAATCCCCATGTGGATCAAAAAGATGTGTGTTCCTCCATTGTCCTTTGGAACTAATTTTATTTATTATTTTTAATATAAATGTTGCATTTTGTTTTGTTTTCATTTACCTTTTTGTAATCACTATGATTTTATTAAATCTACAGAATCTAGAGAAATTAATATGTTTTACTATCTTCTTCTGACTTTAGCTTTCCCAATTTCTTACAGTGCAGTAATATTCTGTTACATTCACATTACTTATTTTGTTGAAATACTCTATTTGTATGTGTCATCCATATATACTATCCCTTTAGCCCAAAACGTTTCTTTATTCCCACTTTATTAATAACTATGTTTATAAGAATTTATCTTAGAGTATAGGATGAATACTGATTTAAAAAAAATTTCCAAGAATTTTTTATATTAAATTATTTATTTTTTGTTTTCAACATTCACTTCCATAAGTTTTAGATTTTCTCCCCCTCCTTCCCCTTTCCCTTCCCAAGACAGTTTGCAATCTGGTATCCATCAGTTCTATTCATACATGGATGAATACTCTTTTAAAATGACATATAATTAAATAATTGAAATTCTGTTTTATGTTATAAAATTAGTAATGAGTTTTCAAACAGCTGATCATTTGGTTAGTAAAAATATAGAAAACTTTCAAAAGAGGAAAATTACTTACTAAAAAAATCCAGACAAAAATAGAATCACATATTCTCTCTAAAAAATAAAATCTGTTTTACCCAGCAAGAAACCTAGACTATTAGTATAGGAAAGAACTTTAGAGGTGTTTTAGTTTAGCCACCTGTGTGAGGTTCACCTAGATGGTACAGAAGATAGAGTGCCAGACTTGGAGTCAGGAAGACTCATCTGCCTGAGTTCAAATCTGTCATGAGACACTTATTAGCTGTGTGACACTGGGCTAGTCATTTAACCCTGTTTGCCTCCATTTCCTCATCTCTAAAGTGAACTTGAGAAGGAAATGGCAAACTACTCCAGTAATTCTGCAAGGAAAAACCCAGATGGTTTCATGAAGAGTCAGGCATGATTGAAACACCAGTACAAAGGAAGTGAGGTATAAATCCTTTCTATATCATCTCCTCAAAATGTACATGCTGCTTCTCATGAAATGCACAATACCAGTGTGGAATAATGGAAATAATATTAGTTCTTGAGTCTGAAGTCCTGAATTCAATTCCCATCTCCACTACTTAATACCTGTGTGACCTTAGGGAAGTCTCTAAATCTCCGTGACCTTTGGTTTGCTCAATTGTATAATGACATGCTCTTGATAAACTTTGAGGTCCATCCATGTCCATACCTATAATCCAATACACATCAAATATTCAATTGCAGTAATACAACCCAATATTGGTATAAAATTTATTTAGGCAAAAATATTTTTTATGCAATATGAATTCAGTTCTCTATATACTTAGGTTTTTCTAAATGTAAAGCTCTTATATATGATGATTGAAAAACTGTCACAGACTTGGAATTTTATACTAGAAACAAAAAGGAAAATAACTCACATTTATGTAGTACTTTATGATTTGTCAAGTTATTTATAAATATTTGTATATTTGCAAATATCCCATTTAATCCTGACAGCATGACTGGAAGGTAGGCACTATTGTCATCTACATTTTACAGTCAGGCAGGGAATCTGAGGCTGACAGAGTATCTTGCCCAAAGTCAGATTGAGTCAATGTATGGGGTCAGATTTGAACTTGTACCATCCAGACTTTAGGGCCAGTGCTCTCAATAGTTCAGAAAGAGGGCCCAGTCCCTTGTTGGTGACTTGTAAGGGAACATTTTTCCTTTGGTGTTGTCAGTGAAATTACCAGTCTACTTTTTCCTTTTGCTTCATTAGGAGAGTTAGATAACGTAAATTCACTTATAAATTATAAATGATTGTAAAGTGTTAAATTATTGGTTTTCTCTAAGGAATTCTTACATAGAATATTTCTTTCCAAATGTCATACTTCTTGAATAAAAGTGTTATGACCCTTAACACATTAGCACTTGCCGAACTAATTTATCCAAAGAAAATACGTGAAACAGAGACTAATAGTATGCTCTCAGAGTTTGTTTCCTAAGATATCAATAGTTTATTTCTAAAATGAGACCGAATCACTAAATATCAGAGAAAATCAGATGTTTAATACAAATCCACCTGGTCACAACTCACAGAAATCTTTGATCCTGGAGAGTATTTGTTTTAATAGTTTTCATTCTCTTGCTGCATCCAGTCAGCTCACTCAGTATTCTGGGATGTAGCATGCCTTTTCAAAAATTCAGGGCAGCATGATCTGCCCAGAAGCCCAAAATAATTTAAGGTGACAGCTCTTAACCTTGTCTGAGTTACAGATATATTAGGAAATTACAATGCTATTTATTTTTTAAAAAGCTATCAATAAAAATGTAAATTTAGTAATAAAAATGTGACTAAGAGCTATCCAAAGAGTTTAACTCTTCCCTTGCACTTCCTCCCAAGAAATCATCCTTAAGGGTCTCTCTTTTCATCAGCAGCTTTTAGTAAGGCAGACTTACTTAAGGTGCAATTGGATGTAACTGAATCACATTGTGTGCCTACTACATTCAAGTCAACAGAGCAAGGATTCTTAACCTGGGACCCTCAGACCGATCTGTGGATTGATTTAGGTTGTTCCATGACCTAGTAATTTTCACCAGTGACTAACTAAAATTTAGCTTGTCCTTCAATTATGCATCTAGACAACAAATAAATGGAGAAGGGGTCCATAGGCTTTACCAGACTGCCAAAGGGCTCCATGATACACACAAAAGAGTAACAATCCCTACATCAGAGATTAAAAACACAAAACTTTCTTTTTTCAAAGAGTTTACTAAGTGGAATGAACAGCACGCACACATAGATAAAATATATATTATAATGAACAAAATGCCAAAAGAAAATTGAATGGAGAAACATGAAACTGGGCAGGAATAAATCTTCTCTAGAGAAGGGGGAAGGTAGGGAAAGAGGAACTTGGCACTTTGAAGGAAAACTTTTAAGATAATTCCTTATTCTAGCAATTTTTAAGGACTCACCAGTTATATAGTACAGTAGGCACTGTCAGCCATATGAGAGGAGAAAAATAGAGTAGCACAAAGAGCTCATAATATTCTCAGGAATATGCTACAAATATATAGAAAAAAGCTACCAAGTATAACCAAGTTACAGATCATTAAATGTTAAGATTTATAATGAGGAAGAACCTTAGAGACTGTGTAGTCCCTACTGTACATATTATTAGAAAAGCAAATTTGCAAGAGGTAGATCTTTGATAGTCCCAAAGGTTGTCCATTCAGGACTTGACTGAATTCAAGTCTTTCCCCTAAGACCCATTGGTGACCATTGTGACCCTAGACAAGTCATTAAACCTCAGAATGTGCAAAGCAGTTTTAAGACTTTAAATTGCCCAGCATGTGCTCATATGCATTGATAGAATTTTTCCCTGCAGGCTCTACACATCTTTGAGTTCAGAAATACAGATTTTTGTTTAAAAAAAAAACAGATGGACAAGAGGGTTTTCTATAAAAAATACTGCAAGTTGTTTGTGGGAACTTGGTCAACAAACATTTATCAACACCTTTTTTTCCCCCAGGAACTATGCTAAGTACTTAATTAAGAACTACTTATTATTAATAAGTTAACTTTGCAAAACAATTTAAATTTTTGCCTTACTATTGGAATCTTACAATATTTAAGGATACTCACTCTTCTTGTAGGAATTTTTTTAGCAAAACTAAAAGATTTTATTGTATTAATAATTAAGATTTTTCTCAAATATGTGTGCATATACACACTTGCATACATATCTATGAATATTTTTAAATGTTTTTAGAATTTTTTATTATCTAGTTACTAGAGTTCTCTTGCACCCTGGGAGCACCAGAATGCAGAGTTCTAGTCCCTTTGGAAGCTATTAAAGGGGAATTTCAATTGTGTAGTAGAGACTTCTACATTGCTTGAGAATTACCAGGGGTTTTATTGAAGACAAAAACAAATTATTCTCTTGTGCAGGACTGAACAAGCTTCAAGCCCAAGTGTAATGCAGCAAATTTTGCCTTACCTGTGGTGGTGATGATTCCAGATTAACAGTATTAAGCATCATTATCAATCTCCAAGTTACTAGTGTTTAGTAGCTAATACAATAGTGACACAAAAGTTATAATGGACATGATTTTTAACTATTTCCTCATACTATTTTTTATTAGGGCTATTTCACATGGTTTTATGTAAATGATAGAGAATGCTTTATGTATCAGTTTAAAATCATCTCAAAGCTTTTGCTATGTTTTCTATTTTATTATGTCTTTTCCAGATGTGAGAGGTTGTAATGATCAAAGATTCTACCCCTTACCCCCATTTATAATTCATATGAGCATGTTGGAAAAATTGTATCAGTTGTCTCAGAAACAAAATCTAGCATTTGCCTACAATGTTAACCTCTAAAATAATCCCTTATTTGGTATTCATTGTGGTATGAAAAAAGGTCCAAGTCAAGAATATTATTACATGATTTTGCAAAGAGTTTTCAAAAAGCAAGGATTCTTTGATAACTTAGTAAGTTTCATAACATCGATTCAAGAGAATCTATACCCTCTTAAATGTCCCTAGGGCATACTTTATCTCTCCATCAGTAGGTAACCTGTGAACCTTATCATATCACTGGCAATGTCCCTGTGAATATTTGAGTCTTAAATTATTGGTCTAGCAAATCACATATTACAGTGATCTTGGGAATTAACTTTTTTAATGTTTCTGAAATGTTATCTCCACCCCTTAATTTAACTGACACCCCCACTCATACATGCATCTACATACATATTTTAATGTATCCCTTAATTTTATAAAATAGATGCATTTCTGGATTTAGGGTGAATTTTTTGGTAAATTAATATTTCCTCTTTTACCTAATAATTCTAAAGATTTTTTATCTTCTGGATAAGTTTTGGCAATAAGTCCTTTGATTTTTATTTCAGTTATCTCTCTCCTACAGCTTTTCTGTCCAATTATTAGTGATTTATAAAACAAACAAACAAACAAAATATTTGAAGGCACTCCAGGAAATGTTGTGTTATAAATTCTGAATAAAATATGAATAGTCTCATTTTTTTTTTCTTGTTTACTGTGTTCAGAACTTTACCTTATGGCTGCTTCAATAGTACATTCCAATAGTAGCTATAGCCAAGGACAGTGTCCTTTATATTCTAGATAGAAATAAAGATGAGTGATGGGCCTTTTTTTTCCCCTGTTATTTCATTTTTTCAGTAAAAAAAAATCCATTCCCTGTCTCTTTTCTTGCCGACCACTCTGTAATGACCCTTTGAGCCTTTGATTTTTCTTCTGTATTTTTATTTTCACTTGAACTTAAAATGAGGTAAGAACATTTGAAGCTCTCTGCTATTGCAGTGTTGTATAGACTTGTAGGATATTGCTGGTGCAAACGGATGTTTGAAAAATCCATTTGGAAAAAAATAAATTTTCTATTGAATTTTTATTTTAGTTTCTGTTCTACATTATTGCCTATCTTCCCTCCCATTGAGAAAGAGACATAAAGACCCATTCCAGATATGAAGTCATGCAAAACAAGTTTTCACATTAGCCATACCAGTACTTTACCACTACCATCACAACCCCTTTCACCGCCCCCCCCCCAAAAAAAAAAAGAGAAAAATTTTCTTCAGTCTGCACTGAGTCAATCAGTTTCATATCTGGATGTTGATAACATTTTTCATCATGAGTGTTTTGGAATTGTGGTGGGTCATTTTGTTGATCATTGGGGATTTTTTGGTCATTGTTCAATCATTTCAGTAATGTCTGATTCCTCATGACCCCATTTGGGGTTTTATTGACAAAGATACTGGAGTGGTTTATCATTTCCTTCTCCATTTCATTTTACAGATGAGAAACTGAAGCAAACAGGTTTAAATGACTTGCCCAGTATCATAGAACTAATTAAGTGCCTGAGGTCAGATTTGAACTCCAGAAGATAAGTCTTCCTCACTTCAGGCCAGCCACTCTAATCCACTTTGCCACCTAGCTACCCCTGTTCATCATGATTAACTAAGTTTTCCAAAGCTGATTATCTTTGTATCATTGCTATTACTATGTAAATTGTATCTTTGAGGCAATAATTCCAAATTGCTTTCCTGAATAGTTGGTCTAGTTCACAGTTACACCAACAATGCAGTAGTTTACCTATTTTCTGTTTTGTTTTCAAATGCTTTATTAACTTCTGATTTACATCATTCATTTCTGCCAGATTTTGAGTTACAAACTTTCTCCCCATTTTTCCCCTACCCAGCACTCCAAAATAGCAGTCCCTCAGGATATCCCAGCACTCCAAAATAGCAGTCCCACAGAATATCCCCTCCTCCAATCTGCTCTCTCCCATATTTTCTCCCATACCCCTTTTGACTTTTCCAGTGGATCTCTATGCCCCAGTGCCTGTATATCTTATTTCCCAATTACATGTAAAATAGTATTAATAATAGTGTGTGCACATACATATATATATAAACTTTGAATTCCAGATTCATTCCCTTCCTCCCTTGTCACCCACCCTTACTTGGAAGATAAGCAGTTCAGTATAGGTTATACATGTGTGGCTAATGCAAAACACTACCATAGTAGATATATTGTAAAAGACTGACTATATTTCCCTCCCTCCTATCCCACCTCCCACTTGTTCTATTCTCTACTTTGATCCCGCCCCTTTTCTAAAGTGAGTGCTTCCAACCTCCCTCCCCCCCAGCCTGCCCTCCCTTCCATCGTACCCCCCTCTCATCCCCTTCCCTCCTACTCTCCTGGAGGGTGAGATACCCTATTTAGTGTGTATTTCATTCCTTCCCCAAGCCAAATTCAATGAGAATAAGGTTGACCCATTCCCTTTTGCCTTCCTGTTCTTCCCCTCCATTGTAACCATTTTCCCTTGCCTCTTCTGTATGAAATAGTTTACCCCATTCTGTCTCTCCCCATTTCCTCTCATTATATTCCTCTCTCACCTCTTAACTTCACCTTTTAAGTATCACCCCTTCCTGTTAAATTGGTCCTGTATCCTCTATCTATGTATACCTGTAAGTATATATACACACATTCACATATGTATTCATATGCCCATATACCCTCATATATAGACATATATATACACACACACATATATGTATACCCTTAAACTACTGCGAAAAGTTTCATAAGTTACAATTATTGTTTTTCCATGTAGGAATGTTAATAGTTCAACTTTGATAAGTTCCTTATGATTTCTTTTCCCTGTTTACCTTCTCATGCTTATCTTGCTTCTTGTGTCTGAGTGTCAAATTTTCTATTCAACTCTGTTTTTTTCAGAAGAATGCTTGAAAGTCCTCTATTCCACTGAATGATTATATTTTCCCCTGAAACATGATACTCAGTTTTGCTGGGTAGGTGACTCTTTGTTTTAATCCCAGCTCCTTTGACCTCCGGAATATCATATTCCAAGCCCTTTGATCCCTCAGTGTAGAAGCTGCCAGATCCTGATTTATCCTAATTGTGTTTCCACAATATTCAAATTGTTTCTTCCTGGCTGCTTGTAATATTCTCTCCTTAATCTGGGAATCCTGGAACCCGGCTATAATATTCCTAGGAGTTTTCTTTTGGGGATCTTTTTCAGGAGATGATCGGTGGATTCTTTCAACCTCTATTTTGCCCTCTGGTTATAAAACATCAGGGCAGTTTTCTTTGAGAACTTCCTGGAGGATGATTTCTAGGTTCTTACTTTGATCATGTCTTTCAGGTAGTCCAATAATTTTTTAAATGATCTCTCCTGGATCTATTTTCCAGATCAGTGGTTTTTCCCATGAGATATTTCACATTGCTTTCTATTCTTTCATTTGTTTGGATCTGTTTAACAGCATCTTGATTTCTCATAAAGTCATTAGCTCCAGTCTAATTCTGAAGCAATGATTCTCTTCAGTGAGCTTTTGAGATTCTTTTTCCATCTGGCAAATTAGGCTTTTTAAGGCATTCTTCTCCTCATTGCCTTTTTGAGCCTCTCTTGCAATTTGAGTCAGTCTGTTTTTTAAAGTGTTATTTTCCTCAATCTGGCTGTTGACTCTCATTTCACAATTTTCTTGCATTGTTCTCATTTCTCTTCCCAATTTTTCCTCCACTTCTCTTATCTGCTTTTTAAGGTCCTCTATGGCCTGTAACCAGCTCATATTTTCCTTTGAAGCTTTTGGTGCAGGAGTTCTGACTTCACTGTCTTCCTCTTGTTCCATGCTTTGCTCCTTTGTGTCCCCAAAATAGGAGTTTAATGTTGGAATCTTCTGTCTGCTTTGTTTCCTTTGCCTGGTCATGTCGCCTCTCAGTCACTTGACCTATGGGCTTTTTGCCACAGTAGGACTCTGCCACCAGACAGGGGAGCTTTTGTCCCAAACACTGGGGTTTTCTCAGTTGCTGGAGGTATTAGATGGGTGCCCTGTCTGAAGTCTCCACAGGCTCCGGCAAGCTGGACATACACCCCAGGGCCTCCACCCTAGACTGCAATCCAGATCCAAGCAGGTTAAAGCAAGAGCTATTACCCCTCAGACTGGTGCTTGGTTCCCCTATACTCTGCAGGCCAGGAGCTGAAGCTGCCAAGTGGCCCTGGCTTGTGGTGCATGTGTCTCAGCGGCTTCTTGCCCTGGGAGCAAAAGCCACACACTCCCACTTACTGGGTTCCAAAGTCCATACTGCACTGACCTCTCACTTTGTCTTTTGCATCTATGTGTTGATAATTCTGGAAATGGCCACATCTGCTGCTGGTCTGGAGTCCCTCCTGCTGGTGGCTGGTCAGGCCTGCCCTGGGGCTAAAGCCTTAGCATGGGGCTGGGCTCGGCTCCCAGAGCACTGGGCTGGATTCCTGCCAGGCTGCTGTGCTGTCCTCAGCAGGAGGTTAGCTTCTGTGTGTCATTTTGTGGGTTCTGCACCTGCAAAGTTTGTTTAGAGTCCCCTTTTATATGGATTGGGGAAAGTGGAAGCCAGAGCAGTTGGGAGTTCCTGCTTCTACTTCACCATCTTGGCTCCACCCTACCTATTTTCTTACATCCCCTCCATAATTCATCATTTTTCCTTTCTGTCTTCTTTGTCAGTCTGAGAGGTATAAAGTGATAGCTCATAATTGTAATTTGCATTTCTTTTATTATTAATGATTAAGGGCATTTTTTCATGTGACTATTGATAGTTTTGATTTTTTTCCTCTGAAAACTGCCTTGTATACTCATTAACCATTTATCTACTGGGGTATGGCTCATATTCTTATAAACTTGGGTTGGTTTCCTGCACATATTTGTCAAATTTTTTCAATATTTTACCTGTTTTTTTTTTTCTTGTCCTCTATATTTAAAAAAATTCTGTGTTATTTGCGATAGCTCTCTGAGAGGATGCAAAAGGAGAGAGATGGGGGAAATGCAAGTAATGGAAAAATGATACATAAGAACAAAAATCATTTTTAAAACTTAAAAAAAACCCTATGTATTCCCTATTCATTCCTTGAAATTTCTAAGTCCTAGTATCATCCTGGTAATCAAAAATTTTGAGCTTTGAATGAAACAATTACTGATCTTTTAAAAAAAAAAGTCATCAAAAAAACCAAAGTTATTTTTTTTTTGTCAACATCCTATTTTATTGAAATTTACATCAATTTCATTACAAAAAAGAAACCAATACATTTTTAAAATTGCTTCTCCAGACAATCTGGAACATGGCATTTTTGATTAACAGTTTTCTTCCTGTGATGACTCTTGCTTTCCTCCCCTGGTTACCTTGTTTTTCTTTTTTCTCCATCTTGGAACATTGGGCGGCCAGGTAGCACATTGAGTAAGAGCACTGGCTCCAGTGTTGGGATGACCTGGAGATCGAATCCCGGACTCAGATACTCAGCACCACACCCAGAAATAACTGGCCGTGTAACCTTGAGCAAGTTACTTAACCCCGATTGCTTTAAAAAAAAAAAAAAACAAAGTTTTAAGAAGTAGATAAAAGTTTAAATAGATTTAGATCTTCCACATTAATTTTATTAAATAAATAAATATAAATATATATGTATATATATATTTTAAACTGCTTCCCTTTCTTTCCATCTTCCATAATGTTAATCCTACACATCATTCAAGGTTTAAAGGTTACATATTGTCCCTTCCTCATAGCTAGCCTTCCCCAATTTAAAGAATGCTCTTTTCTTTGATCTCTTCTACCACTCTGTAGCTTTCATGAGCTCTCATGGTATTGTGTTTGAGTTATATTTGATTGTATACAGGTTTGTATTCTATCTTCACTGATTTTAAATTCCTTTAGGTCAAGATCTATATCTTGTTAATATTCTTCTTAGTGTCTAATAATAATAATAATAATAATAAAGCATTAATATAGCAGTTTAAGGTAAACAAAGCACTTTACATATGTTATCTTATTTCATCTTCATGACTCTGAGAAGCGGCTACTACTATTATACTTTTTTGTGTTTAACATGTTGGGAATCTGAGACTGAGACATTCATATGCTCACACAGCAAGTAAATAAGCATCTGAGGTGGAATTTGAATTCAGGTCTTCATGTTAGCCATTTATTGCTGGTCTTGATAAACATTTATTGAACTGCAATTTGGGGATTTGATTTTCCTAAACACAATGTCTTATATTTTTCTTATCAGAGGTGAAATATCAGGGTTTTTGGTTCAAAGAAAAATTTGCTGTGGCTCAAACTTTTAAAAAAGAAAAAGCTAGAAATGATCTTATCCTAATGACTACCAAAAGAGTCATCATTTTCCTTGCATGTGGTACATTGTTCGTTAAAGGCCTGTGCTGATGGTCCTTGACGGGGGGAGAAGGGCTTGAAACCCGATTCATGAAGTAGGAAAGAACAGTGCAGCTAAAGCATGAATTATTTTTAATGTTCTTTTGAAAGAAAAAGAAAACTATAGCTGGAGATAAAAGGGCCTTCTGATTTGGAATTAAAACACAAAATTGTAAGTTAACTTTGAAAAAAAATATCTCCAAAGGTCTTGGTGGCATAGCTCTAGAGAGTTACAGCTTCATGTTTTTGAAGAGTTTTCACAGTTCCTTGATGAAAATGATTTTAAAAAAATACCTCATGCTACAAGGTTGCAGAAGTTTCCCTCATTAACTATCTCCTTGCATCCTTATTAACTGTAGTAAATGTTGCAGGGTTTTAACCTTTACTTCTTTTAAAAATAAATTCCTAAGGATTTAAAACAGTTTTGAACTTAGTAAAATCTGAGTGGAAAAGAGATTTTTCTGTTTTGACCAAATGTTCTCCTTGAAATAGACTTGGTCCACATATGACTGTGCAATTAAATTAAACAAAAATTTGAGGGTACGGATGAGGTTGAGTATGTCTGTTTATAGAGAACAGATGTGGTATTAAGGAGATTGGTCTCTTTCTGTCCTCTGTAGTAATTGGTTTACTTTTGGTGACAAATCAAATATGAGATTGGTAATTCATGAGTACTCTTTTTGTGACAGCCACCATTAATGATCTTACAGCTCTTGGAAAGGCAGTGTAGTATAGTAGTATAATTGTTGGCTCTGGAGTCAGAAGACATTGCTTCAAATTCTTCCTTTGATGCTTACTAGATATATCCTTGAGTCACACTTCAACAACTTCGTTTTGACTCCCAAGCCTTCCAGTCTATTGTAAAACTGTTTTTTCCAGATGAACCAACAATCTCTTAACTTCTATTTCAGTGGAGGGCACTGCAATTGTTTCAGTCACCCAGTTGAGAAATTACCACATGTATTATCTGGTAAATTTACCTATTCATATACTTGTTATTTTTCCATGGTAGAATATATGTACCTTGAGAGTATAGACATTTTTTGTCTTTGTATCAGTACCTAGTACAGTGCCTGGCACATAGAAAACCTGTAATGCTTCATGAATTAAAATTTTGACTTTCTCTTGGCGTACTGTATGGCATCAGTGTCCCTGGTAAAATAAGGTGCCCAAGACTGGACATAACACTCCAGATATGATTTGTTGAGGGCAGAATAGAGTGAGATTATTACCTACATAATTCTGAACACTGTGGTTCTATTAATGTAGCCCAAGATCACCTTAACTTTTCAGATTTCCATATCAAACTACTGACTTGTATTGATTTTATAGTACACTGAAACCTCTAGATCTTTTTCAGATTGACTGCTTTTTAGGCACATCTTGCTATTTCATGTCAATTGCATATTTGAATAACATGCAATTTTATGTCTCCATCCAATTCATTGATAAAACCTTTGAATTAACTGACCCAAGGAAAGAGTCCTCTGGCAATTTCTTAGAGACCTTCATGCAGCTTAGCATCAGTCAATACTTTTTGGGTCTGGACCATTAACACTTAAATGTTTTGTCTTATAGATCACACTTGGTCTATGAGAGTCTCATGAGAGACTTTGCCAGTGCTATGATGAAACTCACATATTCTGATCTACTTGTCTTCTAATCCATGTTTTAAAAAATATATAGTCTGCTATGACATTAACATCATCATCTTTCTAAGTGTTCTTAATCCATTGTTTCGGCAGAAGTTTTTTTGGTAGGATTCCACAGCAGATTCACTGGTTTATCATTTGAAATATTCAAATTTCCTTTTTCCTCCTTTTTCTTTTTTTTAAAGCAATAGGGGTTAAGTAACTTGCCCAAGGTTACATGGCCAGTTATTTTGTGTGGGTGTTAAGTATCTGAGGCCGGAACCTATTCTGGGTCCTCCTGACTCTGGGCCGGCCCTCTTACTCACTGCGCCACCTAGCTGTCCCTTTCCTCCTTTTCCTTTAAAATTTTATCAGTTTCTAGTTCAGAACTAACTTTTCTACTGCCCATGCATGATTCCTTGAGAAACAGCGATGAATTTAACTATGACACACATAAGTTCTGTTTGACATTTTTACAGTAATTTATGCATCATGTATTTGATGCCTTTTGTTTTTACATCACAGTCATTTCAGGATCTATTTATCCCATTAACCTACCTCACAATCCAGTGAGCCTTTACTTAATAATTAATAGCTAGAAATTAATTGTCTTTTAAAGTTTGAAAGTATTTTAAAAATATCTCATTTAATCCTCACAACAAACCTGGGAGGTAAGTGCTATTATTATCCCATTTTTCAGATGAGGAAAGTTTAGACAAAGATTGTATATATGCCTTGCTCAGGGTCAGTATCTGAAGCTGTACTTGAACTCAAGCCTTCCTGACTCCAGGTTTAGCAGTGTTATCTCCTTTGCCACTTAGCTGCCTCTGTGTTAAAGAGGATGGTTCAGCCCAGGATGAGGAGAAGGCTTGCCCTTTGACAATTAATTGAAGGAAATTTTAATTTGAAGAAGGAAATATTAAGGGGATACTTATTGGCTCTTATGGAAGATTGTCATAGATGAGAGAGATTAAATTTGTTTTTCTACCTGTTGTTGGAGGGACAACTGGGAATAGTGCATGTGATTTACAGTACACTCCCCCCCCCAAAAAAATGTTGAATTGATAAAAAAGTTAAGTTTACTATCCATATGTCAATAGTTGCTATTTTGAAAGAAAAGTAAAACACCTTTTCACATGAAAACTAGGTAAAATCTACTTGTGAAGAAACAATATCTCAGACAAAATGTACAGGAATGACACACACCCTTAGATAGTGATCCCTCTCTGGGAACAACAGACTGAATTGCATGAAAGGCAGGTTGGAGCAAGTAAGCCCTACATAAGAAAAAGAATTAGTAGCAATTAGAAAGGCACAAAATGGAATGGACTACATGGAGAGAGATCCTGTCACTTGGAGGTCTTCAAACACTGGTTGAATTACCACTTTTTTTTGTTTGTTTGTTTTGCTTTTTTTTGGAGGGCAATTGGGATTAAGTGACTTGCCCAAAGTCACGTGGCTAGTAGGTGTGTCAAGTGTCTGAGACTGGATTTGAACTCAGGTCCTCCTGACTCCAGAGCTGGTGCTCTATTCACTGCTCCACCTAGCCACCCCAAATTACCACTTGTTAAGGCTGTAGTGATCAGGTCAAGCCTTTCGAGAAACACTGGAGCAGAAAAAGATGTCTGGGTCCATTCAAGCTCCATAGCTCTGTGATTCCAAATGAGCATAATACTATGATTCATTTCTATTAAACAAATTTAATTCAACTCAAACATTTATTAAGAATACTGTGTATAAGTCTATTGATTAATTAAGAAAGAATACTATAATTTAAGCAAAGTACTAATGAACTTCCTTGGTAGAATCTAGTTTAAGAGAGACAGACTGACTATTGTATTTGGAAGCAGAGGATTTTTATTTGAATTTCAAATTACCTTGTGCAAGTCACTTACCTTGGTTCCAAATAAAAAAGGTTTCTATTGCATCATGATGGTTGTTTTGGAAACATGCCTCAAAACATATTATGGAGGTAGGAGGAAGCCACAACCATTTGGGGAAATTCTTTGGGTAAGAGAACTTCTTTCCACATATAAACTTGTACAATGTAACATTATAAAATCTCTTTGAATAATTTTATGATAAAAAGCAATATGTATTAAAAATCTTCTGATAACTTTTTCATCTCAGCATTGAAGGATATACAATTATAAAACATCTTTTTAATCTTTAGAATCTTCAAAAATCTTCATAAATATTCAAGTGAAATATTGGATCAGGTATGCACACTATTTTTAGAATGTCAAATCTTTGCCAAATAAGTGACAGACACATTAGTTATTCATTGACTGTACTTAATGACTAACTTTTTACTATAGTAAAAGGAAGCTGTCATATGTATTATATTGCTGCTGTGTGGTTTGGGGCTTTTTTAATATAAGGAAATGTATATATGTATGTTTATGTATTTCACAGATAAAAAAATAGTGAATTGTCATCTTTTTGTTGAGTATAGCATTTATACATTGCCAGAATATGTTAACTAAAAGAGTAGGAAAAAACAGATTTTGCCTTCCTGAATTAATAATTATGAGTGATTCTGTTGTGTTCAAATGGTGAGTAGCTATTAAAAACAAAATCTCAATCTCTGTGTTGAAAAGACTGTCCATAGGCTGATAAATCATACTATTATTTACTAAATTGAGGCAAGGCATTCTTGTTTCAGAGCCTGTTAACCTCATGTCTAATTCAGCTGGTTTATACATTGAAAAAGTGAGTTGCTGTAATAGTCTGTAAATGTTCATTTGATGGTACAATTTTAGGCCTCATTGACTTTCAGTTTTGATTGGATCCATCACTAGATAGGCTGAGATGGCATCTATGTGGGATGAAGTTGAATGGTAGTGAGTTACAGTGGGAAAGACTACTGACTAAAGTCAGAGGACCTGGATTCATATCCAATAATAATGGCGGTGGTAATAATAGTTTGCAATTGTATAGCACTTAAACTTTATAAAGCAGTTTGCACACACTATCTCATTTGATCCTCAGGAAAGCATTATGACTTGCCTAGCAAAAGAATTCCTTTTCCCATGTTTCAAATGAAAAAATGTGATTCAGGAATTGAATGGTGTCCATAAATCTTTTTTGAAGTTACAAAGTACTAATGGAATGCTTCTGCTGCTAAGGGGTAGAGCATATAAGCAGAGACCTCAAGTAATATGTCAATGGACCTGATAAATGAAGACTGTCTGTGAGCTCTGAAAGATAAGGAACAGTCAAGTATGATTCTGACAGTACAAGCCAGGGTTTCTACGAGTAGGGTGGTGCCTCCCTGAGTCCTCACCTACCAGAAATAGGCAGTTTGGAGGAAAAACAGGTTTGGAGTAATTTAAAAGGCAATTTGGAGGAAAATTAAGGCTCTAACTGATTAGAGAAGCAAAGTGGTATAGTCAGGAGCAGATTAAGTGACTCAGGTGAATAGAGTGCTAGGCCTGGAGTCACAAGTCATCTTCCTGAGTTCAAATCTGGTCTCGGACACTGGCTGTGTGATCCTGGGTAAATCACTTAGCCCTGCATGCCTCAGTTACTCATCTGCAAAATGAGCTAGAAAAGGAAATGGAAAACCACTCCAAAATCTCTGCCAAGAAAACCCCAAATGAGGTCAGGAAGAGTTGGACACAATTGAAAAACAGTAGAATGGCAAATGGAACAGTGGTAGGCTTGATTGCAGGTGCATGTTTCCAGAGGACATACAAAGGGATGGGATTATGGATCCAAGTAGAGAGGCTAACTGTGATGATGGTAAAGGTCTTCTCTCCCTCAGATATTCAAGGAAACAAATCAGGAGAGCCTGAGGTTGGGGGAGTATATCAACATGGTTTTGATGTGTTGTACTGAGTTGAGTGAGTTCATGCTTTTCATTTTTTCTTCGGTTAAGTAGTTAAAGTTATCAACTGAGAAAATGCAGCTAGAAGAAGATATCAGGGCCTAGAGAAGAGAGATTGGGAACAACTCTTAGAATTCAGAACAAGATAAAATGTCAGTACAAGAGTGATTGCCATGTTGCAATGAAAGCCCAGTTAAGATTAGAGAGTACCATACATTTCTTAAATCATGTTTTCTTTTTAATCTTAGTTTTTCTGTTTATAGGTTTCCCTACACTGTCAAGATATCTATAGAAATATTCCATTTTAAAGATAAAAATATTAATATGAAACTATAAATTGCTCCTTACTTAGCCTCTAAATATTTGACATCAGTGGATTAAATAATGTTCATAGGAACTCTCTCTTTCTGACTCTTTGTGTGTGTGTGTGTGTAGATATCCTACAGAATAAAATAACTTCATTTAAAAAGATTGTCTCCAGAGAGATCCAAATTTTTTTTATGTAGACTTTTTTCTTAAGACAAGGGCATATAGAGGACTTGTATAATTTTTTTTTCTCATGCTAACTTGAATTAGCTTGAGAGCAATAGTGGAGATAAGTTTTGTTTTCTTTTCTGTTTACTTCCTCCACTAAGTCCTGACCTGACCAAGAAGTGGAAAAAATCCTGTGGGAAAGTTTGTTCTTTGGGTTTTATGTATTTGCATCATCTGGGAATGGAGAGAACATTCAACTAGCTAGTCTTTGGAGCCTTAGAGCTTAATTTAGAAGGTACTTCTCTTAGGTCTGACCACTGAATGACTGTCTAGATATTGCGGTGGTTATTGGATATGAGTTTACTTTCTGGTTTTGATTAATTATAAGCAGTATGACAAATCAAGACATTAAAACCAAGACAATACAAATAGAAACAATACAATATTTCTATAGGTGACTCATCTTTCCATTGGTATGTAATTATGGTGAACCATTAAAATAAGTAGCATTTTATTTAATTCAGGCGTGACTTGAAAGAACTCTTTAGTAATCACTTGTTTTATTGAATGGATTTATTTGAAAGAGAATTATTTCCTTGTGTAGACATTGCTTCCCCCCCCAAAAAAAAAGTTAATTGTAGAGCCTTGTCATTGTAATCCATTGTTTCTCAAGGTAAGAGTTAAAAATCAACTGGAGGGGTGCAGATGAATTATGTGGGACTTTCTCCATTTCCTTGTTTCTAGAGTAGCTGTAAATTTTAATGAATTATTATATAATTAAACCTGTGAAATGGCAAGCCACTGAACTATCTTTGTCAACAAAACCATATATAGGGTCACCAAGAGTCAAACATGATTGAAAAATGACTGAATGACAACAAAATCTCTGATTCTTGAGCCATTAACTCAGAGAACACTATACATGTCCCTGTATGTAATAGTGACATAAGAAGATAACTCCTTAAATGAAGAATGTCATTTCTTCTATTGTCAGACTTGAAATGAATTCTTTGTTTTAACTTAAATCAGCAAAGGAAAAAAAATTCTCCTGTCTTGCCATATAGCCACTTAATTTTTGCTGATAAGCTATTGGTTAGTATACATGTCACATTTAATTTAAAGTTAAATGGGGAAAATGTATCAGCACAGGGAGACTCCTCTTTTGAGAATGTCAGATGTGACTTCTTGGAGGTGCTTTGAAAAGCAAATTTAAAAGACTCCATGCCCAGTCAAAAATGCCTGGAGTATTTGCTCGTTTGGAATGCAAATGCAAACTGCTGCTGTCTGTTACTATCATGTGCATTAATACAACTAGAGTTTTGGTATACCAAGATTTCTGCTATCCTCAGGATACAGGGAAGAAAAGTTCCAGTTGCATCTTTCCATATCCCCTCTAAATGAATGTGGGTAAAAAGGAGGGGAGGGGGGGAGAGAGAGATGACATGGTTGTTAAAAGTCTTTATCCAATAAAAGATTAGTTTGCTAGATCTGGAAGAAACTTTAGAGGTAATTTGGTCAAGTGATTTTACATATCAGTCTATCAGCAAACATTTATCAGCCACTAACTATGTGTTAAGTACTGTTCTAGATCCTAGGGATACAGATTCAGAAGTGAGACAGTTGCTGCCTTCAAGGAGATTAGATTTGATTAGATTCTGCCAGTGATGTTCACAGAGAAGTTATTACAGGATATAAGCCCAATAAATGTTTGGTTACTTAGGGCTGGGCACTAATCATTGGAATAATCAGAAAAGGCTTCTTGAAGGAGAGGGGCGCTTGAGCTATTCCTTTAAGGGTCTGGGGATTATAAGTAGTGATGTTTAGGAGGGAGAAGATTCACATGAGGTTGACAGTATGAACAAAGGCCAAGAGGCAGCAGATGGAATGTTGTGAAGGGAAAAGAAACAGTAAATAGTCTGTCTAGAGCAGGTAGTATGTTAGGGGAAATAATGTATCACTATACTAATAATAGTTAGCATTTATATATCACTTTATGTTTTGCAAAGTGATTTACTGTAACCCCTTAAGTATTATCTGATTTGCTCCTCACAAAAACATTGAAAAGTAGGTGCTATTAATATCTTCATTTTACAGATGTGGAAACTTGAGGCAAACAAAAGTCATGTGACTTGCCCACATAGTTGGTATCTGAAACTGGATTTGAAATCAGATCTTCCAGAGAGAGTCCAGATCCTTTGAAATATCCAGTACATAACCTCAGTCTTAAAAGGACAAAAATGTAGTTTGTGTTTATAAAGGCATTAGGGAACTACTGAAGTTCCTTAAGCAGAAGAGCATCATGGTCAGAAATAAGTTTTATGGGAAACTGAGGCCCTGGATGATGAAGGGACTCCTGCAAGTCTGAGGGGGGGACTTGATGATGTGACACCCACCACCGTGGTCTATAGCAGATTGATATTTCCTTTAGCAGTTTCCAATGAAAAATAGAAGAGGTGCCTTTCATCTCTCTAAGAAGGAGTCATGGCTATAAAAATAAGTGAGAATTAAGGTAAATCAAGCCTAATACAGATTATTGAACTGTCACTATGCCAAGGTCATACAGCTGCCCACTTCAACTATTATTTCTATATTACCACTGTAAAAATAGGAATAACCCATACATGTATTTTATCTCTCTATACAGATATGTATAGAGAGATCTAGATTACATGTCTATGAATTAGATTATAGATTATAACTATGAATGCATAAATACATACACACATATACAAATATATACATACACATACATACACACTCTCTTCAAAGAATCTGATTCCTCGGGGCAGCTAGGTTGCATAGTGAGTAGAGCACCAACCCGGGAGTCAGGAGGACCTGAGTTCAAATCTGACCTCAGACACTTAATACTTACTAGTGTATGACCTGGGCAAGTCACTTAAACCCAATTGTCCTGCCTTCCCCCTCCAAAAAAAAAAAAAGCAAAAAATAAAATAAATTGTTGTAGTAAAAAAAAAAAAAGAATCTGATTCATTCCCTGCAGATACTCCCTCCATGAATGAAAACCCTAACCCTCCTCTGTCAGAATATATGGCTTTTTTTAGGTTTCTGTGGCCCAAAACATTTGTCTCCTTATTTCACTAGAGGTAAATCTCTCCAAAGTATTTTGGTCTAGGAGATGCACTTTCTGTAGTTAAATCCATGCGTGGACCCTCTCTCTCTCTCTCCAGTTTATGCAGACCTGTCGATGCTTGTGCTTCATTGCCTTAGAACACCCAACACTTGCCCAATGCCATCATGGGCCATTGGAACAGAAATTTAGTGCTCATTTGCATATGACAGGCTGGAGAGGATTGTGATAAGTAAAGTTATATGTAAACCTTAAAGTGTTTTATACACACACATACACACATATATGAAATATTCTTTTTAAAAGTATATTAATTCATTAGCTAGCATTTTAATTGCACTTTGAGATTTGCAAAACGCTTCTTAGTTCTTACCTCATTTGATACTTGCAACAACTCTGGGAGGTCGGTGCTGTTATTCTTATTTTACTGAAGAGGAAACTGAGTTGAACAGAGATTAAGTGACATACAATTTGTAAATGTTTGAGAATGGATTTGAACTCATATCTCCCAGACTGCACATCCAGCTCTCTAGCTACTAAACTACATAATTGCCTCAGTACTTTACTTAAGGACATAGTAAAAATGATAGATTTTATCCCATTTGTCACTTTCTGAAGTAAGTCACATTTAGTTTTTCTTCCTCTGTCATACGTTCTCTGAATTAGAAAGAAATAAAAAAAAAACCCTACATGTAATAACTATATGTATTTGGGGGGTTAGTTGGAATTCCACATTTACCATGACCAAAAATATATCTCATCCTGAGTCTTGAATCTATCATCTCTCAGTCAAGAGCTGAGTAGTATAATTCATCTGTCTTCTGGAATCATTATTGGCCATTGCATTGATCAAAGTTCTTGAATCCTCCAAAATTCTTGCTCTTTTCAGTGTTGTTGTAATTGTATACATTTTCCTGCTTCTGTTTACTGCCCATCAGTTCATACATGTCTTCCCAGACTTCTTGTAAAACATCACTCTTATTATCTCTTATAGCAAAATAAAATTCTGTTCCATTCATGTTATAATTTGTTCATCCATTTTCCAAATTGATGGGCTATTAGTTTTTATTTCTTTGCTTAGCATGGCTTTTTAGACTGTTAATTTTTGCATAATAGAAAAAGGACTTGAAATAAGAATATCTGGGATAAATTTCTGCTATACACTTACAGAACAAGTTTCAAGAGACTTTGATTCTCATTTTACATATTTGTTATAGAGGGTGATGATTTAAATAATCTATGTTACAAGCTCATTGTGAAGATGAAATAAAATTATTTTCACTTTATTGTTTTAAATACATACAGATTGGTGCTGTCATTATTTTAAATAATACTAGTAATACTTATTATTGTTATATAAGTAATGATTTATTTCATCCAAAGTCAGTGTCATATATTGGAGAGTGAGAGTCAGAAAGATCTCGGTTCACATCCCACCTTTGACATATCCCAGCTGTGTGGCCCTAGGAGACCATTTATCCACTAAGTACCCCAAACAGCAATATAGTGTATCTTGTAAAGAATGTTTCCATCTGCAATGATAAAAGGAAGCTTCACCAGAGGCTTCCTATGCTCAAGAAAGCAAAGGTCTTTTCTTTTAAATCCATTTTCAGTCTGTACCTTTTAATTATCCCAATATTTGGACTATTTGTATGAATGCCCAAATTTTTCATTTTTATCTGCTTTGACACTGGACAACCAGTCTCAATATCCATTTAAATCCTGTCATTGAATTTTTTTAAATGTTTAAATTAGCTGTGATTCTAAAATAGTTTTTTTATCTAAGAGCCAAAGCACCATTTTTTGGTGGGTTGATTGTTTTCAGATTAAGATCAATAGTTTCAGCAACCAGCTGAATGATTTTAATTTTGGCATTTGAGGCAGACCAAAAAATTAGCAAAATCCAGGAAGTCCTAAGTTGTGCAAATAATCATTTTTAAACATTATGTGAAATCCTCTTGAAGCCAAAACAGCCTGCGTACCATTCTAATTTGTTATATCTAACAAAAATAATTATCATTTCTAAACAACCCACTCTATCCCTCAGTGCTTTCATTTCTAGGCCTATTCTTTCTCCTTAACTAGAGTGCTAATGCATTTTCTACATGCAACTACTTTTAAGTTAACATATTGGGGAGGACTGAATGTTTGTCAATTGAAAGCCTTGCAGGGTCCTGATGCATTGATCCTGCTAACTCTGCTTTAGAGGTGAGTGATGCCTGCTGAGTCTAAATTGCCTTTGGCTCACGTGTTGAATTTTATGATGTAAATGCTATTAAATACATGTATTATAGCAAAGTCATAAAAGAGATAGCTGGTTTGCTTCAAGTCTCTGTTAACTGCAACTTAGATATACATTTCTAGAAGAGATAAATATTATACCACATTTATCCCATGAAGGAGAAGCTGATTACCCCAAATATATCATAAAGGAAATTTTAGCAAAAGTTTAGGTGACCTTGTATAATAAGCATAGCTAGGGGCAGTGTGGCATAGTTAATGAGCTGGCCAGGGAGTGAGAAAGAGCTAGGTTCAATCCTCATGTCTATAGCATACCAACTGCTTGTTACTGGACAAGTTACTTAACTACTCTCTCCCCTCACTCCCTAATCTGCACCAATCTACACCAGTAGACATTTCTTCACTGGGCATTCCCTATACCGGTGGAATCACAAATCTAGTCCAAATATATATAGCATTACCATTCTATCTGTAAAGTATTTAGGAGAACATTTTTTCTACTTATATTTAGTGTGTGTTTACACTAATAAGTCCATTTTAATTACTTTGTTTTCAGGTTTCAGGTGCTATTTCTAATAGCGCTTAACAGTTGTGCCTAAGTCTTTGACTCCAATATTAAGACATGTAAGGAGAATTGGCCTTACAATCAAAATACATGGTTCCAAGTCCTGTCTATGACATATAGTACCTATGTGACTCATGGCAGGTCACTTGACCTCACCTTATAAATGAGTTGCTTCTCTGCATGCTCAGAGTTCCCTGCATTAGAAAAATCCCAGATACAGTTCTCCACTCTCAATAATTATAAAACTTAGACTAAGTTGGAAAGTAGTCTTGTGATGTACAAAAATTTTCTACTCATTTAGAGCTGTAGAAACAATTAGAGGATAGGAAGTCATGTGTTTACAACTTGGAGACTATCCAGTTAGGACAGTCATAGATGTCACTTCCTCTACTAGGCTTCTAGTATTAAGATGTTAAACACTGATATAATACCCAATCGCTCACTTCAGGGACATCATTACCAACTCCTCAAAGCACCTTGTTCTATTTGTTTACTGAAAACTATCAAGAATCTAGAAAGGAGAAATTTGTTTCCCTGTCTGTGATGCCAAATGTGGGTGTATGTGTCACATATTTTAAAGAAAGAAAGAATTAGGGCAAATTTTTGTTCTATATTTGGATTCATTTAATATTCATGCAGTGTTGACACCTTAACTAGCAATAAATGATAGCTTATGCCATTTGTTTAGTTTCAGTAAATTGATTAATTGATTCCTTTTAGAACTTGGGGTTCTTAATAGTTTAGCTGTTGCTCCAATTCTAGAACTCAAAGAAGTTTATGGCCCTCTTGTGGTCAAATCATGTAACATTATAAGTTGATTAAGTGACTAACATTTCAGACTATGGTAAATTCCTAAACCTATGTCTATGCAACACAAATCATTAAAATAAAATTTTTAAAAAATCTCATTTTGTTTGCATGAGCTTAACCATTTAAAGATGTTAAATATCCAGTTATTTAGCCTTATGTAAACAAAACATACATATTTTTTTTTCAAATTTCAGTCTGAAATATTAGTATTGTATTTACACAGCCTAAGTATTACTTACATTTTGAATTTCAGTGAAATGCATCTAAACTACAACATTACTTAAGAATCTATTAAAAGTGGAATCAGTGAAATTGAATATATTATTGTATTTCCAAGGAGATGAATGGTCAAATGTTTACATATATTTAAGTTATTTACAGTCCTAGCATTTTCATTTGAGTAGAGGCATGTAATGAGTGCCTTATAAAATTGAATAAAGCATTGCCCAGAGGGAAATATCTGGGCTCATTTTAGATAAGAGTAAACATTAATGGAAATATATTTTTGCACTGAAATTTCTTCTATACTTTTTTATTTTTTGCAGTGAAATAACTTCTGGATTCCAAGTAGGGAATTTCCATTTTTTGAGAAATAATCTATTAGTATGTATATTACATATAACAATTTGACATATTTTCTTAATACCCAAACATAACCAGTTCTCCCTCATTTTGTTTATAGCACTTTGTTGCATATTTTAGTTTCATCTTGATTGTAGCATAGTGAGTCTTAATTGTTCTGGCAACATAGGCATATTACTACAAGCAGCATAGTCATATTACTATAAGCATATTACTACAAGCAGTTTAAAATCATCTATAATTTACATTCCTCACAATTGAAAAGAAGTCTTTGATTTATATTTAGGGAGATTTTAGATATTCTAAGAATGAGAATGGTGAGTTGAATAATTTCTACTCTTTAAGATAGCATTTGAAAAGTTATAACAGTAATAATAGGTAGTATTTATATAGTGCTTTATACATGTTTTTTGTTGTTATTTAATTGTGTCTGACAACTTGTGACCATATTTAGATGTTTTTCTGGCAAAGACACTGGAGTGGTATGTCAATTCCTTCTCCAGTCCATTTTTCAGATGAGGAAATTGAGGCAAACATAGTTAAGTGAATTGCCCAGGGTCAAATAGCTAGTAAGTGTCTGAAGTCAGATTTGAACTTACAAAGATGAATGCATCTTCCTGAGTCCAGGCCTATCACTGCATCTACTATACCATCCAGCTGCCCCTTTTCATATTATCTCATGTTTATTTAAAATTTAGTAGAATCCTTTCCCTTTGAAATATGAAAACAGATGGTGTTGAATTGAAAAAGGATTAAGTCCTTTTGAGAAAATACGAACATTCTTTTCTGGAGTTGCTTTGTCTCAATTTCAATTTTTGGGGGGGCGTGGTATGATGCAGGGAATGGATTGTGAAAAGACTCGTGATGATATGTGCCAGAGATAGCTTTTTGAGACTTTGTTGTTATGTTCAGTCTTTTCAGTCGTGTTCAACTCTTCATGACCCCATTTGGCATTTTCTTGGCAAAGATACTGGAGAGCTTTGCCATTTCCTTCTCCAGCGTATTTTACACATGAGGAAACTGAGGCAAACAGGGATAAGTGATTTGCCCAGGGTCACACAGCTAGTAAGTGTTTGAGGCCAGATTTGAATTAAAAAAGATGAGTCTTCTTGACTCCAGGCCTAGTGCTCTGTCCACTGCACCACCTGGTTAAGCACAAACAATATCGTTCTGATTATATTATATTTTTATTGAATCGAGAGTATTTGGTCCCATGTAGAGAATACTACTGACTCCATTTTGGAGAAAGAAAAGAAAGCACTAATACAAGTTGGATGAACATTGAAAATCTTGTAAGGTTAGGCGAATATTACTAGATTGAAAAATGCCTCCATATGTTTTATTTATTTTATATTAAATAAAATCTGCTTTTCAAGTAAAAACCATGAAAACCTCATTTAAAGTAACATCAACAATTTCTAAGCTTATTTCCACCATTGGGACAGAAAGTATTCTATAAAAAGGGCATCACAGTGGATAGGTGTATTTGTGTAACTTTGACAAAATTGCTTAACTCCTTAATACCCTCCAGGAAACTCTGTAATGCTGTAAGTGGCAGAGAAAATGCTGATTTTTGTTGTAGAAGAAGTTCCTCACTGGGAGCTCACTATCCTGATGCAATTACATGCCTGGTAAATAAAATAAAATTATAAGTGCATTAATTACAAGAAATTTGATTGCAAGTCTCCTGAGCAGATTGGGTTTTTGAGCCAGGAGTTGAGATTTGTAAATTGCATTGTAAACATTCCCTATTCTACCTCCTAAAACATACCTGGTTTAGAATATTGAAGATGATAATCATTTACTTTGCAACTTGTTAGTGCCATTTCCCCTTCTTTTTCCATACTGGAAGGGAGAATTCTGTCCAATCTGCATTCAAAGATGGCTTCCAGCAAAGGGACTGCCAGTTAGCATGGTGGTATGAAAACGGTGATGAATTTGGAGCCAGAAAACTTGAGTGTGAACTCAAGCCCTGCTACAAACTACATTCCATCTTTTTTGACAGCAAGCAGGCCCTTAAACTCAAGAGTAATTCACAGTGTCTATTTCCTCATGTGTGAAATTCAGGAGGGGAGTCATAGACATGGATTAGAGTCGATAATCTCTTTTAAATATGATGACTGATAGAAATGCTTTTCTTCGTTCTTTCCTCCCTTCCTCCCTCCCCTCTCTCCCTCCCTCCCTCCTTCCCTCCCTTTCTTCCTACCTTCCTCCCTCCCTCCCTTCCTTTCTTCCTTCCTTCCTCCCTCCCTCCCTCCTCCCTTCCTTCTTCCCTTCCTCCCTTCCTTCTTTCCTTCCTCCCTCCCTCCCTCCCTCCCTGACTCCCTCCCTTCCTCCCTTCCTCCCTTCCTTCCTCCCTTTCTTCCTTCTTTCCTCCCTTCCTTCCTTCCTTCCTTCCTTCCTTCCTTCCTTCCTTCCTTCCTTCCTTCCTTCCTTCCTTCCTTCCTTCCTCCCTCCCTTCCTTCCTTCCAATAAAATGGTTCCTTCTCAGAGTATATCAACTGAGGCAATTACATTGAGAGCTGGAATCTTGATTGTCATTGTGACTTTCTCTTTTGGGTCAGGACTCCTTTTCAACTTCGATTTCTGTCTCTATTCTCTGGCTATCCTATTGACTAAAGTTCATTCTCTCCTTCTGTACAGATTTCTATCCATGGCACATCATCCTTCCCCCCTGAGGTTATCAGTACAGCTGCTCAGCATTATAGAATGTGTGAGCTCATCAGTCAATGAATCAGTGAAGAAAGAATATCCACCATTATTTCTATTTTTGTAGCTTGTGGGTCAAAAAGTATATTGATGATTTTGAACAAGCCAGCAAGGTCATGTGGTATAGTGGAAGGTATGTTGAATTGGTGGTACAGTAGAAAGAATGCTGGGTCTGGAGTCAGGAAGACTCATCTTTTTGCATTTAAATATGTCCTTGCTAGGGGTGGCCAGGTAGCACAGTAAGTAAGAGCACCGGCTCCAGTGTGGGGATGACCTGGGTATCGAATCTGGGCTCAGAAACTTAGCACCCACCCAGAAACACCTGGCTGCGTAACCTTGAGCAAGTTACTTAACCCCAATTGCTTAGGGGCAGCCAGGTGGCTCAGCGAGTAAGAGTACAGGCCTCAGTGTCGGGATGACCTGGGGATCAAATCTGGGCTCAGATACCCAGCACCACACCCAGAAATAACTGGCCGTGTAACCTTGAGCAAGTTACTTAAGCCCGATTGCTTTAAAAAAATAAATGAAATAAATATGTCCTTGCCCACTTACTAGCAGTATGACCCCGGGCAAGTGACTTAACCCTCAGTTCCCTCATCTGTAATGAGGAGTTAGAGAAGGAAATGACAAACTGCTCTAATATCTTTGCCAAGAAAATTCCAGATGGGGTCACAAAGAGTCAGACATGACAGAAATACCTAAAGAAAAAATGTTGAATTTCATATTGGGGCTCAATTTCTGTCTACTGCTTTTAACTAAAAATGTGCACTTGGCTATGTCATCCCATCTTTCTAAGCTTAGGTTTGCTGGTCTATAAAGTTAGAGGACGTGGCACAATCACGCCCATCTCTTTCAGCTCTGGGTCTGTCATCTTGTGATTCAAATAGGCTGTCAGTCGCTCATAGATATGCAGAGAAAATGTCACATCATAAATAGCATCCTAAAATGCAAGCAACTATAGCCCCCTCCTCCCCAAAGCTCTAAATGGAGAGTCGGTGTCAAAGATACACAAATATAAATTAGTTGAAAACAAAACGAAACAAATCTAGAGCCTTGCTTAAACACATTGTAAATAAAGGGAGAGAGTCATCAGACTTGCCTGTAACCTACACCTGTATTTAACAGTCACATTTCACTGGGTAATTCTGGTTTTGAAAATATATGTATGCCTCCAAATGATAGGTTCATGGGATCATGACTGGAAGGGTCTTTAGAAGACATCTAGTCCAATCACTTAATGCATTGGGTTTTTTTTCCTTGAGTGGTAAAAAAAAATTTTTTTTTAAATGGAATTTGGTTTTTAAAATGAAAAAGAATCTTAGAATCAGAATTATGAGACCCTGAATATTATCTAATTCAACTTCTGCAAATTACAGATAATCAAATCAGATAATCAATTGACTAAGTAAAAAAAAGAATCAAAATAACACCAAATTATAAGAAAGAATAAAATAGGAAAATAATATGCTCTCATCAGTTGTCTAGCTTTATCTCATTTTAACAACACTGTTCTATGACATAGATCAGGAATATCTTTGTCAAAAAGTATCCCAAAATATTAGCCAGTAATTCATGAATTGGTCCTTACAGTGTATCAGAGACACACAACTGACAAAGCTATAAGAGTTAGAAGATGCAGCTGTACATGCTGTTTCTTGATTAAAAAAATAATCAGTATAATGAAACATAGCCCTAAAGGCTGTATTCCAACAAAGTATCTTCCATGCAAAGAAGATAGTAGAAGAAATAATTCTTTTTTCCCCAAAATATAGTTGTGTATACACACACACACATGTCTCTTTATCATTCCTTTTTTTGAGTTCCAGATTCTCTCCTTCCAGCATGTCCCCCACCCATTGAGAAGAAAAGCTATATGATAATCATTATAAATGTGAAGTTATGAAAAAGATATTTCTGTATCAACCATCAACCCTTTCATTTTACAGATAAAAAAAACCCCTGACCTAAAATTATTTTTAAATAATATTATTGAATTATGGAGCAAGTTTTACTTTGTTTTTGCAAAACGTCAAAATAATCATATATGCTGATCTGCCTATTTAGTATAGTTATTATAATGTTCCTGCAAACTACTTTACCAACCTTAGGTAGAACATGCTTATAATGAACTTTGTGCTAGATTTGTTTGGGGTTTATTGAATTATGGGGCTAGAAAGAACCTTAAGGATGCTCCTGATTCCTTGATTAGGTTTTGTGAAAGTTAGCTTGCAAAGCAGAGGAAACTTTAAGAAGATCTCTAAGAAGGGAGAGTCTACTATCTGCTATAAAGATCAATTTCATATACCTATCCCTCCAAACTTATAGGTCACAGTTTTTATAATTCTGTAAAATTTTATAATTATATATACTCTTTTATAATTATAGATACTCTTAATTTTCTGACTATTTCATTTTTTTCTTTTTTATAAAACTGTACTAAGTTTTAATCATGCTCCTATTCTCTTTTTCTTACATGTACTTCATTTGAAAATTTTTCCAAAAATATTTGAAAGTTTTTTTTCAAAAATATAAATGTAAATGTGTTTTGAAAATATAGAGTCTGATTTTATTAATGCCAGTTATTTTGCTTCTTACAGTAACCACTTGTTTTCATTTTCTTTTTTCTAAGAGATTTAATTTTGTACCTCTAAGAATAGGAAGAAAAAGTAAGAGTTTCAATAAAATTCAAAAGAAAAGCTTTTAAGATTTTTATTAATGTTAGAATTAGCAATTTAATTGAAAAGCTTCTGTACAAAGTCCAATGTAACCAAGATTAAGAGGGAGGTGGGAAATTGGGAAAGAATCTTTATAACCTATGTCTCAGACAAAGGACTCATTTCTAAAATATGCAGAGAACTAAGTCAAATTTACAAGAATACAAGTCATTCCCCAATTGATTAATGGTCAAGGGATATGAACAGGCAATTTTCAGAGAAAGAAATTAAAGATATCTATAAGCACATGAAGAAATGCTCTAAATCACTGTTGATTAGAGAAATGCAAATCAGAACAACTCTGAGGTACCACATCTCACCAGTCAGATTGGCTAAGATGACAAAACAGGAAAATGACAAATGCTGGAAAGGATGTGGGCAAATTGGAACACTCATGCATTGCTGGTGGAGTTGTGAACTGATCCAGCCTTTCTGGAGAGCAATCTGGAATTATGCCCAAAGGGCTATAAATACTTTCATATCCTTTGACCCAGCAATACCACCCCTAGGGTTATATCCCAGGGAGATCATAGAAGTGGGAGGAAGGCCCATATGTAGAAAAAAAATGTTTATAACAGTTCTTTTTGTGGTGGCAAAGAATTGGAAATTAAAGGAGTGCCCATCAATTGGGGAATGGCTGAGCAAGTTGTGGTATATGCATGTTATGGAATACTATTGTGCTATAAGAAACGAGGAACAGACGTTCTTCATATTTACCTGGAGAGGCTTATACAAACTGATGCTGAGTGAGAAGAGTAGAACCAGGAGAAATTTGTACACGATTACAGACACAACGTACGTGTGATGACCAACTTTGATATACTGGACTCTTCTCAGCAATGCAGTGATAGAAGTCAATTCCAAAAGACTCATGATGGAGAAAAATATGTGCATTCAGAGAAAGAACTAGAAAGAACTGAGTTTATATCCAGGTAGAAGCAAAATACCTGATCTTTTTCCTTCTGTTGTTTGGTTTTATGTCCTCTTTACCATTTTTCATTCCATCTGATACAATCCGTCTTTATAACCTGACTAATGTATAATGTGAAAGTATTTACAGATCCTATACTTGACTGTATGCCACCATGGGGGGGTAGGGCAGGGAGGGTGACAAAATGTGAAACTCAAGGAATTGTGGAATTGAATCCTGTAAACTAAAAGGAAACAAACAAATTAATTAAAAAATGAAAAAAATAAACTCTACACCTTAAAGGAACCCCACAGGTCTTCTAACTCAAAGCCTTCATTTGTGGGTTCAGCTTTTGCAAATTTGCCTACTCAGTAGTATACATTGTTTTTTCATGGACATACACAAGGCAGAAAACCATTTGAGTCACTTATGTGTAGTCCCAGCTGAAGTCAAACAAGGTGATATTCTGCCTTCTTGTTTCAGTTCTCACATTGTAAGCAAGTGTCCTTTTCCCAGTCTAGCATCACACTGTATATATGTGAGTGAGATTTTATTGTTTAAATGTAATTGTGAATGAGGATTGACTATGTATCACCTCTCCCTAAATGATCTCTTCCTTCCTCCCCACCCCCCATGGGTTCAATTGCTCATGTTCCCAAGTCGAGAAGGTTGTGATATACCCTAGGAGAAAATATGTATGTTAGATAAAATTTGTACAGACATGATTTATTGGCCATGAGTTCAAAGTCTATGAATCAACAATCTGGTACATCCAGAAAAAGAAAGGGGAAACCTACCAATCTTTAAATGGGACAGCTAAGTGGCACGTTGGATAGAGTGCCTGGTCTGAAGTTAGGAAGATTCATCTTCCTGAGTTCAAATCTCCTCAGACACTTACTAGCTGTGTGACAGTGTGCAAAGTCTTGTGATGGTGGAGAGAGAGGAAATGGGAGAGGGGTGTGAGGAGAGGAAAGAGAAGAGGAAAGGAAAGAGAATATGAATGAGAACTCCCATTTCAATGGGGCAGGAGGTAGATGACAATCTAGTGAAGGAGAGAAGGTGAATGTCACTAAAGCAAAGGGTGAATCCAACATAATTCAAAAGTTGTTAAGAGATCCAGAAGGATGAACACTAAGAAAAGGGAGTCTGGGACAGCTAGGTGGTGCAGTGAATAGAGCATTGGCCCTTGAGTCAGAAGGACCTGAGTTCAAATCCCATTTCAGACACTTGACACTTCCTAGCCGTGTGACCTTGGGCAAGTCACTTAGCCCCAATTGCCCTGCCTTCCACCCTCCAAAACAAAAATCAAAAAGTTGAGGGACAAAAGGAAAAAGGAGTCTGAATGTGAACCTCTTGAACAGAAGAACTTTCTTTGTATCCTTGTGGCTTAGCACACTTGCAGCATAAATGCTTGTTAACTGACTTACTAAATGATTTAGCAATTAAGAGATCATAGGCACTGATGGAAAGCATGATTTTTTGGATTATGTTGGGGTCAGAACACAGATCATAATGGACTGAGAAGTGATTTTTAGCTGAGAAAATCAAGTAGCAAATGTGAATGGGTTTCTTGGAATTTGACTTATAGAGTTGATAGGTATAGGATAATAAATTGAAATTATGGAGGGTAAGATAAATTCCTTTTAATGGAAGCATCAGTGAAGAGGAGAGGGTTGCAAATCATAAAACATCCCAACTTTGGAAGAATTAAAATTGTGGATGATCCAAAAGGCGATGGAAAGGCACATGGTAGGTGCAAGTGGTCTGCAGCGTCTTACAAAGAATAGCTTAGATGTGGGAAGTAGCATGAGATACATAATCAAGGACAATCAGAATAGCCAAAGGAGTGGGGCCAGTCACGCGGTAAGAGGATGACCTCATGAATGGCTTCTGCCTTTCTGTAGTATCCATGAAATACACAAATCGGTAGAATGGGACTGCCAGTTTATTAAGTAGATCCTTTATGGATGAGTGTGAGAAAGTAGATAGTATAGTGGTTAGTTATAGTGTTGAGTCTGGAATTAGGAGGATTCATATTCCTGAGTTCAAATCTGACTTCAGACACTTACTAGCTGGACGACCCTGGGCAAGTCACTCAACCCTGTTTGCCTTGGTTTCCTCATCTGTAAAATGAGCTGGAGAAGGAGATGGCAAATGACTCTAGGATCTTTGCCAAGAAAACCTCAAATGGGGTCATAAAGAGTCAGACATGACTAAAAAGAACTGAACAACAAAAGAATTATGGATAATGGGAAAAGGTGGACCATCCATGCATCATTAAATCACCATGCTTATTTGTGTTTATTATGCATCTCTTCTGAGGAAACTATACTTCTTAATGACAGAAATTTTTCTTCTGTGTTCATATTCCTTGTGCCTAGCATATATGCTTAACTAATATCATTGTAAATGAATGTAATTTTAGAAGATATTTTCAATCCAGTAAGGGCAGTGCTGAGGCCTATTCTGAACAAATTTGTGCAACTTTTCCATAAACTGTAAATAAGTATTATCTTTCCTAAGTGTGTGAAACATGAACCATTATACTAAATGTGTAGGCTAAACAATTGAAGAAATTCTCTTTGGATTCTAGCATATATGGCCATTAAGGGATATTTATACTGTGGTTTGATTTAAGGGGAGTATTTTATTTTTGATCTTTTTATTATGACAAATGGCATATTGTGGTTATAATATAAGCCATGACCCTAGATAAGGCAAAATTGATATTAAGAATGATGAGTGAGGCAGTAGCAGTGGCTTTTGAAATTAGGTGTGACTTTGTTTTTTTTTTTTTAATCTTTTCAACTTCAGCTTTAGAATACACTTGATAATTTACCAGTCTATTTAAAAATTCAAAACCTTGTTCTGGAAAACATGAAGCCAAGGTAAAGGAAATAACTCAGAAATGTTTAGTGGTCTGCTGTAAAATGTGAAGATTTCATAGGATCATAGATTTCTCTCCATTAGGAACTTTAGAGGTCATTGAGTTCAAACCCCTCATTTCACTGATACAGTAACTAAGACACAGAGAGGTTAAGTGACTTTCCCAGAGTCATACAGCCAGTAAACATTTGAGGTAGGACATTAACCCAGATATTAACTCTTTTCTATCTACTGTGCACACTCATGCTACACAGCATAAGCTTGGTATATGGGAAGTCCACTGCTTATAGAGTAGAAACTTGTGGGATTAAAACCTGGCACTGCCATTCATGGGTTGTATCGTCTTGGACACATCATTTACTGTCTTGGGTCCTCAGTTGCCCCATCTGTTAAATGAAAGGATTGGACTTAATCTCTACGTCCCTTCCAGGTCTAACATTCTGTCCAGTGGAAAAGAGCTTTGGATTTTGTGACCTTTCCCGGTTCCTATCTCAGGGCTTTGATTTCCTTATCTGCACGTAGACCCTTCACATGTTGGTCCCCTGAAAAGCAATACAAGATTCATAAGTTCTAGGAAGCAACATCTGCATTTGATGTCAAGTTCACAGACAACCTCCACCTTTCCCCACCACTGTGTTCAGTTTTACCAGTCAGTAAGAAGTTTCACTAGTTTAAAACAAAAGACATTTAATTAAATAGCAGAGGCCAAAAGAAGATTCCTCTCCTTTCTATGTGCACATTAAGGGGAGAATTTCTTGTGCATCACTGTACTGCTTGTGAGGGAGAGCACACATAAAGAGAACATACGTGACAAGGGAACACACAAAGAGGGCATACAAAGAAGGAAGACAGGTGCCCAGGAAATAAGCACAAAGGGGCCCATTTCACTGAGCATTGCCAACAAAGCCAAGACAAGTATCAATTGCCTGTGAAAGGGTGCAGATGGTATAACTCAGCATTTCTTAAGGCACCCTGGAACATTCTTTTTCTTGAACAATGTACCTTATGTTTGTTGATAGGCGTTAAAATGATATTTTAGAGGATTTGACTATAAGAGTTCTGCCAAAGTGTTGTCTAAACTGAAGGATTCTGTCATTTTGGTGAGAATGACTGATACAGTTCAGTGCTATCTGAAAAGAATACCGACTGTAACAGGCCAGACAAGTGGTCATCCGTATTTTGCCTGAAGAACATTCATGGAGGGAGGCCACTAATATTGTAGATATGTTGTAACAGCTCTGATTCTTAGTACATTTTTCCCCCACCCCTGACTTCCAGCTTAAATTGGGCTCTTCCCTGCTTCCTCCTGCTTCTTCTGATGCTTGTGACCAAACAGAAGACTAATCCCTCTCCCTGTCATAGCCCTTCAAGTACTTGAAGACAATTATCATGTACCTGAGTCTTTTGACCAAACAACTCCATTTTTAAAACTGACTTTCATATGACAGGAACTCAAAGTCTTTCACCATCTTGATTGCCTTCCAGCAGATCACTGTCCCTTATTTAAGAACCCAGAACTTAATGTGGTACTCCAGATGTATTCTGACCAGGTCAGAGTACAGAGAAGCTACTACTTCTTCATTTCTGGAAGCTGTCTTTTGGTTGCCCCTCAAGATTGCATTAGCTTTTTTAAGTACCACTGTATACTGCTGGCACATATTGGGCATGCATTGCACTAAAAATCCTGGACTTGCTGGTTCCTGAAGTCTTTGTTCCAGGTAGCTATCTGAATTAAGTTTAGAAAATTCATTAACCACCTTGCAGATCATGTGTCCAGAACCCATTTGGGGGACTATGAAAACACACAGAAACACATAACACAAAATCTTTAATATAGTTTGTAGATTTATAGGTTGAAAACTAGATTGGACATCCAGGTAAATCTAGAACAATGCACTCATTCTACAGTTTAGGAAAAAGAGATTGCTACATAGTGACTGACTTTAAGAAACCCACTTCATTATCAAGATCCTCCATGATTGGTACTGATGAAATTTAGTAAGAAAAAGTGAAGTAAAGAAATAAAGCCACTGTCTTCAACCCACAGTCTTTCATCACATAACCAGAAGCCTTGTCTTTTCCCACTATATTTCAACCAATGCCAAACCTTAATGTCTCCTCTTATGTGAAATACTTGGACCAAATGAGATCAGAGATACCATCTACTTTTTAATCTGATGATCCTATAGAGAAATTTTGTGAGAAATTTTATAACAGAAGTTTGACATGTCTAATCTAATAGTATATCATGCTATATTTGGAATTAAAAAATTGAAAATGTTTTTTGAGATAACATAAGTTCACAAACATATGTCAAATTAATACAAAATTTTTCTTCTAAGGCTATCTAAGAATCCAAATTACTATTTGTTATTTATCTAGTGAAGCAGGCAAGTTGGTTTACAGGAAGGAGAAGGAAGAAAGAAGGATGAAAGGAAGCAAGGAAGAAATAAGAAAAGAAGGAACAAAAAAATGAGACGAAATGTGACATTGATATCATCGTCACAAGTTTTTCATAATTTCTTTTAACTATAATTATTGATGCTTTAAACTGCTTTGAATCATTCAAATGTCTCTAAGGTCTCTTGCACTTTTTAAATGTTTTACTGAAAATTAAAAGGTATTTCCTCCTCTTCTAGTTTGTAATTGTATCTAACTGCCCACTAGAGACCTATCTAATCTCACTGCTTCATTCCTTAGAGAAAGAACAGTGGGTTAAATGAAGTTGATTTGCAGAATGAATTTCTTAGAAGAAAATGGTATTATATGAACTAACTTGCCTAATATCATCTTTTAACATTAGTACACATGTATTATAAGACATAAATATAGTGTTTTCCATCAGTGGTAATTAAAAAAAAGTTAATCTGGCAAAAACAAATCTGAATACTTGTGTTTAGTTGTGATGTGTTTTTTTTTTTCATTTCTTTTCTAACTTGCATTTTGTTTAATATTTTTTTTCACTTTCCTTTCTGTTTGTTTGTCTGCCAGGGCAGTATCTATAGAACTGCAATGAGTAACTTCTAACCGAATGGTTGAGAGAAAGATACTGGTGAAGTGTTCTAACTGGACAGGTTACTAGTGAAGTTACTCTAGAGGGATTTTCCAAATTCTACATTAGTTTCTTGGTCTAGAAATTCTATAACACATGTATATATCCTAATTTGGTATTTCTTGGATGATAAGACTCTGAGAGCCTTGGTTCATGCTACCAAAATTAATGTAAGATTGATTAGTAATGGGGAGCCAATTTATACATTTATGAAAAGACAATATTCCCAGCTTCAGACCTGGCACTGGCATCATGTGGTAGGAACTCATTTTCTATTGAGTGGTTTCATTCAAGAAAATATGTGATATATGAAAATACTGGTTTGATTAAGAGAAAATGGAATTCTATGTTAAAAAAATTATCTTTTTCAAATTTTGCTTGCCTGATGAATTCCCTTTCTTCACTCCACTCTGTGAAGAACCATGTCTAGCTAGAATCAGAAGGAGCTAAATTCTCACTGTTCAAAACCTTGCCCTTCTTTTTTTTAGACTATTTATTAACTTAGACATCCTTTTTCCATTCCTCTCTACTCCCAGACTCATTTGCATTCCTATGCTGGAGTACCTCTGTGTTCTTTCAGAAAGAGCAGTGATCTTACCCTTGGAACAGACTAACTCTCCAGGTATGCTCCACTGGGGCCTTTGTTCTGTGACCTGGCATCCCCCAGCAGGGAAGTAGGAGGGCAGGATCCTCCAGAAAGTTGATGCCTTTTTTAAGTATAGCCTTTTTGTTCAACCAAATTAGATATAATCTGATGTTCATGTCCTCTTAATTTCAACACAATCTTTTATTTTCTCCCACATTCTCCTATTTAACACACACAAACATATTACTCAGATAAAGAAGTATACACACATATGTATGTATATGTGTATCTGTGTACATATATCTGTCCCTAATTCCACATTACCAATCACTTATCTGGCATTTCAAAATGGATGTCCCAAAGACATCTTAAATTCGACATCCTCAAAACTGAACTCAATATCTTTTCTCTCAAACCCTGCCCTCTTCCTAATGTCATTATATCTGTGGGAGGCCTGCTGCAGTCTTTTTAGTCTAGTTGGTTTATAACCCTTAGCATTAATTTGGACTTCTCATCTTCAATCCATGTATCTAATCAGTGGCCAGATTGTGCTGTTTCTGCCTTTATAGCTCTCCCATCCAATGCCTTCTTCTCTTTCACAACTACCACTGTAGTTCACAGCTTCATCACTTCTCAAAGATGATCATAATGACCTCCTAATTTATCTTCCTGCCTCAAGTCTCTCCCCACTCTAGCCCATCCTTCACAGTGCTTTAAAATAATTTTTCTTTAATCACAAATGTGGCTGTGCAACTTCCATACTCAGCCAATTCCAGGGTCTTCCTATTGCATCTAGGGTAAAACAGGAATCCTTCTGTTGACTTTTTAAAGTCATACACATCCTGACCCCATTGGACTTAGTGGACTCATTGGACTTTCCTCTTCCTCGTGTACTTTCTTATCCACCCAAACTGGTCTTCTCTCTATTCCTCACACAGGAAACTCCTTTATCTTGGCTGTCCCTCCTGCCTGAAATGAAGTGCTTCCTTGCTTCTACCTAATACAGTCCTTTTTCTTTCAGAATGCTCAAACACTATCTTCTGTGTGAAGCCTTTCTTCGTGCCACTAATAGCCATTGTTTTCCCTTCCAAATTACCTTGTATTTGGCTAATTTGTACTTTTATGTTCACTTTATATTTATGTTCTATATACTTGTTAGTTAGTTAACTAGACAGTTACCTGTCTCCCATGAGATTGCATGCTCACTATAAATAGGAGTTGTCACCATTTTTTTTTGTATTTTTATTCCCATACCTAGCAGAGTATCTAGTATATAAGTGGTACTTTATAAATGCTTGCTGAGTAATTTATTCCTAAGGTGTCTAGACCAATGATGCTCAGTCTGACCCAGAGGAAACATGGAAGCCTACAATTAATGTCTGTTATGAATCCCTTCCTCCCTTCCAGAAGGAGGAATGGCTGAGATAGATGACATTCCCAGAAGTCCAGGAGTTAAGGACTCATTATTCTCCAGTAACATTAAAGTTGTTAAAGGATTTCCAAGGACCAGAACTCCAAGCAATCATACACAAAGTACTAGCTGAAAAATTAAATGTTTCTAAAGCACTGGAGAAATTCTCATATTAGACATTCTCCCAAATCTTATTTGAATTGTATATTTTCTGAGCAAAATATTCACTGGTAATACAGTGACAAAATTTAGCCCAGCCCTGGTAACATCATCATGTTTTAAGTGAACCCAATGTGAAGTACTAAAGAGTGGAAAGAATAATGATTCTGGAGTCCATAGAACTGAGGAATCCTGCCCCTGACACAAACTACATGGGTGACCTGGGCTGACTCCCCTAACCTTCCTGGACTTTACTTTCATTAACTGAAAAATGAGCACGTTGGACTAAATGTCCAATGAGGCTCTCTGATAGTTTGATGAAGGTTTTGGGATCCATTCTCAGAATGTTTTAAAAAGCATAAAAGAAAATGCATGAGATTAAAAAGGAAACCAATTATAATGAAGTATAATTATCAATTTTTTTTTTAAAAGAAGTTCAAGGACACAGGATAAGAACCTCTCTTTTAGAGCTATGGTTTATAGTTTTCACTACAGTAACCTTTGATAGGAAGAAAACTTTCTTATTAACATAATAGAAAATCCGGGTACAAGATTTGCCAAAACAAATTTTTATTTACCCCTAAGGAGATTCTGAATGTTTTTAGTAAATATACAAAATAATTAGATAACAACAGAATCCAGTGTCTGTTCCTCATAAATATTTATGTATACTTCCAGTGACCACTGATGTTTTAATTTTAACGTGTTTACTTGAATCTGTTGAATTGTAGAATTGGTTGTAATTATGTTAATGGTTAACAACACATATACTGTATGCATATGGGGCTATGGTTTTATTGTTCATTATATCCAGAATAACCATGGTCCAATTATTTTGATCACTTTTTCCCTCTTAAAGTTTGACTGTTTTATTTACCTCTTTGCCTTAACTTTTAAGCTGTGTTTCTGTTAATGTGTGTGTCCACACATGCGCATACATGTACGCTAGCAAATACTCATTGGTTCAGACAAATAGTTAAGTCGGTTAGTTATCTTAATTACTACACTGGATCAGATTCTGAATTTCATTCAAATGTTTTAATGGTTATTCCTTTGACTTGTGAATTTGTTGGTTTGTTTGTTTTTTTTACTAGATCTCTCTGATGTTGATGGTGCTGAGAGCAATTATATTGTAAATAATTATAACACATTATATAGCACTTGGATTTTTCTAAAGCCCCTTTCTGACAGCACCTAAAGATGTGTAGTGATATGTGGAGTGATATTTGGCAAAACCACAAAATCAAAATAAGGGAGTCAGTGCTATGCAATTTAATTTCCTTTAAACTTTTTCTTTTTCACATAGCATCTTTTACTGATACAACAGGTTTTAAATATGTATTAAATGTATTTCACATTTTGACTGAGAGAAAATTTGGAAGATGTTTTATTTCTGAGAGTGAACTAAAGTCCTTTTGCAATTAAGGATAATACAATATGAGGATTGTAAGGGAACATGGTATAGAGTCAGCCCTGAATGGAGTAAGGAAGACACTAGTTAAGTCCTGTCTCTGACATATACTGGCTCTGTGACCCTGGTATTCATTTCATTTCTTGTTACCTCCAAACATCTCTTCTAGACTATAAACTGCTGAGCATTTTTTAATCTGCATTGGTAGAGTGAGATTCCTAACTAAGATTTCTTGCACTGGTAAAATCACAGGTTAAAATTCTCTTCCCCCAAGGCCAAAAAAAAAAAAAGTTCTACATCCTAATAAAAATTAATCTGTTGAAAAACAAACAAGTCTGTAGCCATTAACATATGAACAACCCAGATGAATTGATAAGGAGAAAGATGCTATCTACATTCTGAGAAGGAACTGATAAATAGAAGTATGTATGTACATACACACACACACACACCTATTTGTGACTAATGGTGGCCATCTCTAGGGGAAAGAAGAAAAAAGGGAAAAAAAGAAATTTACATGATCATTTTATTGTCTATTTGAAAGGAAAAGCAAGTTATACAAAGTAGATTTGCAGTTTCATGTTCAAGCATCTTTTTTATTGTACTATGCTATGAAAATTCTTATTTTATTCCATAAATTAAAAATAAAATAGGTTTTAAAAAAGAATTAAAAAGATGATTCAGTGTTTAGGAAACAGAAATTGTCAAGCTGAGTAAAAAGTATTTTTATTGAAGGGTTTGCTTATAATGTAACAGTAATTAAGTAAATAAGTAAATAATAACAGTACTATGGCAAAATGTCCCTGGTTGGGGCAACTTGATGTGGAGTAAACCTGAGTTAAATGTTTCTCTTCACAGAATACTGACGGAAAAGAACAGACTGAGGCTCCTAATGATTTTTGTCAGGGCTGGTTAAGAATAAAAAAAAAAGCTCTTAACCCTTAAGGTGTATAGTCTAATGGGAATGAGGCAATACCCTGAAGACTAGATCAATATAAGATATATGTAGAATGGATGTAAGTAGTCGAAAAAAGGATGGTATTAGCTGCTGGGAGGAACAGGAAAGGGCTCTAGTAGAAGGCTGAATTTGAGCTGGGAAACTAGGGAGTTCTTGTAAAATACAGGTTTTCATTATGCTATAGATAAACTATCTAGTAAGCCTTCTGTTTGACATGGTCAAGAGAGCTTTGAACTGACACTTCAAAGGAAGATAACCCTAGTTCTTAAAGCTTGCACTCATGGAGCACAAACTTTGGCAAGTCTTTGTTGTGGTGGTTGTGTTGTTTCTATTGCGTCCAGCTCTTCTAGACCCCATTTAGGGATTTCTTGGCAAAGATACTAGAGGGCATTGCCATGTCCTTCTCCAGCCCATTTTACAGATGTGAAAACTGAGGCAAATAGTGCTAAGTGATCATATGGGGTTATACAGCTAGTAAGTGTGTGAGACGATTTCCTGACTCTAGGCCAATGCTCCATGTACTGTGCCAACTAGATGCCAAAATATGTACATACACACATACATACACAAATACGTGTGTATATCTCTCTCTGTGTCTCTCTGTCTCTCTCTGTCTCTGTCTCTCCGTCTCTCAAGATTCTTGATTTAAAATAAACTCTTTAAAACATAAGCCAGTCAGAGGGTGGGCTTTTTGTATAGGAAAAAAGGTATATCAACTACCCTTGAGATGGAGTGTTTGGTTTTTTTTGTTGACTTGAGGAACTCATCTAGAGTGCAACATTTTGCTCTTAAATATGCCATTTTTAAAAATTACTTTAGCCATATCCTTAATAAAACCAACTGTGAAATGTCTTTGATGGGTTGCATTTTTAGAAATCATCTTTTCTTTAAAGGAATAAAATTACTACCCCAAACGTGTGCCACTTTTGAACTTTTCTGTAGCTGTTGAACTTGTCATAATTATAGCATATGAACTTTGAATGTGCTATTGATTGCTGTTAGAATGACTGAATAAATTTTTATAAGTACCTTTAATTTTACCATTGCTGTTCAGCTGTTACCAAACCAGTTTCAATATTTCGTCAGGAAGGTGTTATACTCTTGAATATCCTTTGTTACTCTCAATGATTTGTGAGTTCATTAGGTGCTTGTTACTTCCATTGATCCAGCACTTAACACAGTGTGTGGCCCATAGTAGGTACTTAATAAATGTGTATTGAAGGAATGATATAGATATCCACCCTTCCATACTTTTTCTTCTTTTTAGATTCTTGTCCAAGTTTTCTCATTATTACTTCATTAGACCAGTTTTGTTGTTCTTCTACCATCTCAGGTTTATTGGAGTAAGTGGTTCCACTCTTTCTTTTCTTCGTAGGTAACCATCAAATTTCCTTTCTGGTCATAAACTCATAAAACTAGAACTGGTCAAGAGCTCAGAGATCATATGATCATAGATTTAGAGTTGTAAGGGTATTTAGAGGCCCTGCCATTTCACAGATGACGAAAGTTTGATGAAGGAGCATTAAATGACTTGCCCAGTGTCACTGAGTTTGTAAGCTTGAGGGGTGGCATTTGAATCCAGGTTCTCTGACTTCATTACCATTACCCTTTTGGCTGTAACATGATGCATCAACAATGCCATCATGCTTCCTCTTGGGCTCAGATTATTTATTCTTTTCTACTTTCATCCAATTTAGCTTGCCATTTCTGATTTGAATTCTCTTGCTGTCTCCTGATTTTCTTTTCACTCACAGAGATATGACATTATTATAGGAGCTTAGGGCTGTTAAAAGAGATGGACTTTTGCAATGACTGAAAGCATCTTCTCATAAGCTTTCTCAGAAGTTTGTTCCTCCAGTCATTTTGTCCAACTAAGAGAGACATAGTGCTATATATTTAACAGACTACCCATGTAGCTCTGCATAGCATAATTTGGACAATTTATACTTTTGATCTGTCTTGTTTTTCATGGTTAGACCAATCTCATCTGCATTGCTATGAATTTAGTATTTTGGAGCTCAGTCTAATTGTTTCATTGCTATTTATGAATGAGAACTTTGTCATTAATAGGATATCCTTCTAGTTTAGACTCTGTACAGAATTTTTCCCATTAAAATTTTGCCAGAATAATAACAATTTTTATTTCATCCTCTTGACAACCCTGTGGGAGTAAGTATTACAAATATTGTTTTGCAGACGAGAAAAACCAAGTCTCAGGGTGTGATTTGACTATTGTCATTCATCAGGTAAATTCCAGAAGCAGAACTTGAAACAAGGTCTCTCCTGAATTAAAGTCCAGCACACCATTATACTACATCAATTTTGAGATGAATACATCTCAGCTTTATAGCGGGTAATTTTCATCCTTAGAAGATCATTGAATAAAGTTATCTCCATAGGCATACCTTTCACAGATTGTCTTATGATTTTATTATGTGCTTAGAGACGCATTATGTGAGGAGACTCTGCAAAACTGCATGTTTTTATACCAAGTCAAAGCTTTTTGAAAAACATTTTCTGCATTTCTCTTAGTCAAATGTTTGACCATAAAGATGTAGTCTGCTAGAAAATTATCCGTGAAAGCCTGTTTCTTCCCTTCTCATGTTTTCAGCAAAGATCCCCTTGAGGCCTGCATAGACCAGTAATATAACCATTTTATAGAGATGAGAAAGCAAGCGTGTGGGTTGATAGTTACTATTCCCTTTTGTGTGTGTGTGTGTCAGAGCAAGTTTTTTTTTATTCTTTCAGAATTTTAACTTGAGATATATTGACAATTGATCATCACTTATCTTCAAAATTTTTTACTTCTAGTGCAGTTTTCTTATAGGTGTGTTTGGTCAGGTGTGTTTTTTTTTTCCAGATTTCCAGGTGCCCTATAATACAAGGGTCCCAGGGTAGAACAACACAAATTCCTAGCTTCATTTTAACCATTGCTGAGAATAGAACAATAAAGCAATACCATCTGATATGTACTGTAACATGTTTGCTGTCCTTTCAGTTAATTTTGTGTCAAAACAGCTGAAAAGCAAAATGTCTTTGGATTAAATTAGCGAGTAAAGTAGAAAAACTTTTAAAAAGCTACAAGCAGTAAAAGAAGTCATTACTTCTCTTTACACATTATTACAGCACATAGCATGTATTTTTTGTTGTATAGTTTTGGCTAGGTCACATATCTCACATCCTCTTAGAAGTAATATTTTATTTCATTTGGGAAATCCATAGTTTAGTTTTTACTTCACACCAAATGAAATTGGGGCTTCACTCACATGTGTGGGAAGAGGAGAAGAGAGAGGGCGGGAGGAGGGAAGAGAAAAGGGGAAGGAGAGAGAGAAGGAAAGGGAAAAAAGAGGGAGAGGACACATGCATAACTGCTGGGGAATCATATAGGAAAGAAAGATAATTGCTACCCTCACTAAGTTTACATGTCATAGGAGAAGATAATGTGAAGGGTATTGACATGAAGCGTGATATGGAGATGAGCAGGATTATGTTGAATTGAACTAGAAAATGGCCTAATTATGGGCAAGACAAGGTGCAAACTGACCTATCAGAGCCTAGCTAGCTTCCCAAGGGGAGAATCCAGTTCCCAAAAGGAAGGAAATGAGAATAACAGAGAAGAGGCAGCATGGTGTGGAGATGGCTGGGAAGTATCATGGATGCCTGATTTGAGGCAAGGTAAGAGCATTGGACTTGGAGGCTGGAAGACCTAATTTCATATTCCAACTTGCCTAGGGACACATAGCTAGTGGAATGCGAAATCATGTCCTCCAGACTCCAAGTCCAATGCCCTTATTACCTTGCCCAGAAACAGGTATCCATGCATTGATATGGTAAAGATACAGAAGTCAAGTGAAAAGAATGGGGCATAGAAACAGAGCATCAGCAAGTTGCTTCAATCTGTCATCCATGACAGGCCAGTGCTCCATTTCCCCAGACCTTCATAAGCTACTAATGAGGGAGCTTGTTAAGAATTAGGCCCCAGCTCCTTGTTTCACTCTTTTTCCCCATAACTAGAGGGGAGGGAATATGGTCTGCCATAAAAACCAGGGACCAAAATAGATGTAGACTTTGTCGACAAGGAAAGGCAGATACATGTATTGAGTAGATCATAGTGTTTTGAATACTTATGAGATGATCAATGGAAAGAAACATTAAAATGTGATTTTTCAATTGTACCATTGTTTAAAATTATATAAATTTATGTAAAATTATATAAATTATGTCAATTTATATTTATGTAAAATTATAGAGATTAAAATTATCAAATGCTGTTCATACACCCAACAAAAGTTTATTGGCTTGCTATGATGGGTCAAGCTCTCTTCTAAGTATCATTGGAAAGTGAATATCATGGAATTCTTAATCTTAAGGAGCTTATAGGGGGAGATAATTGCAAATAAATATTTGCAATTTCAAATGTGGTATAATGTAATTGAGAACATGAGAGACACAGATGAAGTCCCTCATAGAAAGGAGAGACTTCATTTTAGCTTTAGAGACCAGGCTTAGGAATATGAACTTGATTGATTATGGAAAAAATTTATTTGTATGACCCATAGCTTCTGTTTTGAACTCTTTTTTGCCATATTTGCCTTGTGTATAGAGGTATGTGTGTGTATATACACATATATATATACACATATTTATAATACACATATAAACTGGATATATATGTATATACTGTATACACATACATGGTATATATTTCTATGTATATATGCATGTGTGTGTGTGTGTGTATATATATATATATATATATATATATATATACATACACACACACACACTGCCTACATTAGGCTTTAACTTCCTTAAGAGCAGGAGTGATGTATACTACATCTGTCACTTATTATTACCTTTGTGAATTTAATCTCTGTGCCTCATTTTCCTCAGTGCGGGGAAATGGGGATAGGGAGGATAGGATTTGAACCCTGTGTTCAAATTTGACCCTGGGCAAGTCATTTAAGCCCTTTTACCTCAGTTGCTTCATCTGTAAAATGAGTTGGAGAAGGAAACAACAAGCCTCTCTAATATCTTTTCCAAGAAAACTACAAATGGGGTCACGAAGAGCTGGGCATAACTAAAAAGACAGAGCAATGATGACAACACATAAATTCAGTCTGAACCATACCTTGGTTAGAAATTCTCATAGGAACACTTTCTAATTTGTAGTTCTGATAAACTCTGAGAGACTACTATAGAATTACAGTGAGTAAAAGACTTAAATTAATGTTCATTCTGGAAGCATAATATTTATATGTTATTTGTGCAAGGGCATCCCTGTTTTGTAAACAATGTTTTCAAATCTATTGAAAGAGCTTTCTTACAAAATCTTAGAGATTTTGAACTTGGAGAAGTTCATTGACTTTAAACAAAGCACCAGGAAGATAATGCTGAATGTAGACAGCTGTTTTGTTTTGTTTTGTTTTGTAAAGAAAAAAAAAGCTTTCCTAATTGGAATTTGAATACAAAAGCTGCAGGCTGGTGATTTCTCTTTTTTCATAATCACCCTTATTCTATTGATTTCAATCAGAGGAGAATAATGAAGTTCTCTCAAGTATTTACTTTCAGCCCCTCCTAAGTATTGATCAGACTGTAAATCCCTGGAATTTTTCCCAGGTGCTAAAAGCTATTGACAAGATTCAGGTTTGCTGGCTGTCCCCTTTTGTATAGTGGGAATCAAGTATTATTCCCCATTATGTCATACAGATTTCTTATTAATGTCTCTGAGTCCAGCTGTTCCCAATGGGCTTCGTTTTTCACTTTAGAAAAGCTTCAGTAATCGCAGTAACTAGAAAAGTTTAAAAGTATGTAATGGTTTTGTGAAGATTTTACAGTGTTTGAGAGATGACATAAGTCAGTGGAACAAGACTCTGGGGTAAAGGACATAGAATCAGATTTCAGCTCCGCGCCTTAGCCTTATTATGTGTGAAGCTGACAAAAGCATCGAACATCTCTGGACAATGATTTTTCTCACCTGTCAAATGAAAAGGCTTGAATAGGTGACTTTCAGGATCTAATCTAGCTCTACTCTTATGCTCATTAGACTTATTCTCTATATAGTTTATTTATATGAATGGACTTCTGTGAATCTGCCCTTTGTGTTGGAAATTTGTGTTTGCAGGCTTATATCATGACTCTTCCCTTTTTCCATCTAATAAAGTATAAGAATGATCTCTAGATAGTTCTATAAATAAAATGGAGATGCAATGTAAGGAGTTAAGTTATAGCTTTCTTGGTTGACTATTCTGACACCGCCATAACCCACTATCATGGGCTGTTGCCATTTTGTATCCCTCTTATATAGAAGAGTACCTGGCACACATTGTTCAGTTGTTTTTCATTTGTGTCTTACTCTTTGTGACCCCACTTGGGGTTTCTTTTATAGAGGTACTGGAGTGGTTTCCCATTTCCTTTTCCTGACACATAGCAAATGCCTAATAAATGTTTGTTCATGTGTCATTTGATACCCTTGGTTTGTATTTTGGGCAAATCAATGAAATTATGCATATGAGCTTGATTTCCCCCTACTATGTATGCCCAAAGGGATATTTCAAAGATTATTGAGTCCAAACCCTTCATTTTACAGATTGAGAGATTGAGTTTGATCATTCTTTAATGATTTACCCAAGGCCACATAGCTCTGTTTGTTGCAGAACTGGAACCAGACCCTTAGTCTCCTAATACCTAATCCATTAGATTTATTGTAAACTCTACATACATACTCCATGTAAACTCTACATACCATGTTCTAAAATACATTGGAATGATAGAAGTATTTTAGGCCTAACAGTTAACTACATTTTGAAAGTCATATTGAGAGTAAGTTTTGATCCATAACTTTTTTCAAGTGGGACTTGACTTGGATGCCCACTTTTCAAGGGTTCTCTAGAGAGAATTCTGGGTTAGTTATAGGTTGGCCTTAATGTATCATTTTAGAGACTGAAGAAATTTTTTAGGCCACTGAGTCCAACTCTTTTATTTTACAGAAAAACCTTAGAGAAAGGTGAATTGATTTGCTAACTCCCACAAGTAACCAAGATAGGATTTGACATCAGATTCTTTGGCTTTTATTCCTATGTTTTTTCCATTATTAGATGGCCATTAAGGTTCCATCCACCTCTGAGATTCCATGAACCATTTATTTAGAAACAGTACTATACCATCCATGATTTCCCAATTAGAATTTAGATTATATGGCACTTGGATGTTTGCATCACTCCTATTTTGGAAATGGGAGAGTTGTTGGTTTGGTTTGGTTTTTAATAGCCATTTGGGGATGTCTTTGTTACACATTCAGAAACACACATTGGCATAACTATGCTATTTAGGTTGACAGAATGAGAAGAAGTTGAAGCTCTAACTTTTTTTTTTAAAGCAATCGGGGTTAAGTCACTTGCTCAAGGTTACAGGGCCAGGTGTTTCTGGGTGGGTGCTAAGTGTCTGAGCCTGGGATTCGATCTCCAGGTCATCCTGACACTGGAGCCGGTGCTCTTACTTGCTGTTCTACCTGGCCACCTCGAAGCTCTAACTTTTAAGGATGCCAAAAAGAATTTTCATAAGGAAACCAGGATACTGATACTTCATCCCTTCTTGCAGCTAGAATCTTTACTTTTGTTGTTGTGTAAAAATAATAGCTACCAAAAATGGGGGAAAAATAGAAGTTTGTCATAGACACACTAAAGATAGAACATAGACTGACTTTCAGTGGCAAAAATAAATTATGCTACAAGGTGATGTTTGCATAGGTAATGAGAGACTAGAGAGCAAAATGTGAAAAATGTTATCCATAACTACCAGCTGTTAGCCAACGCCTTATTTGTCAGTGAGTATGCAGAGCCCCCAAATATGGGCATTATTGTAAGCTTTTCATAAGGTACATTTTGAATGACGTGTAATTCTTCTAGATAAAGAAGTAGAATGGCAGGATACTTTTGTCTTTATTTGTAGGCCATTTAAGGGTAACAGGTTCAATCAAAGATTTATAAAGTGTTGTAGCCATCAAGTTGAATTAATTTAATGATTTTTCTGTAACCAGAAGGTGTTGCTGTCTAGTAAGGTTTAGAAGTTTATAAGAAAAGCAAAAGCAATGTGTAATCAGCCCTTTGTCTCCTTCCCTTCCCCCCACCTTTGGAATTTGGTGGCCATTGCTAGTCTTCCCAGACAACTCCTCTTTTTCCATTGGCCTGAGATAATCTTCAGCCACCTCTGTCTAGGTCTCTGTCTCTTCCTTCCTCACTCCCTCCTGAGTATTCTTCTGTCACTCTAGCTACATCACCTTGGGTGCTTGGTTTAGGATTTCAGCTTGAAGGGCAGAAGGAATATCACAAAACTGATTATAATTCTGCCTTTGCAAAGTTTGTCAAAAGTTACTAACAAGCAAAATATTTTTGTTAAGAACCTCCTGGCTGGGATTAGAAAAGTAAAACTACCTATTCTAGACAGAGGAAGCATCCTTCTGTCTTCTCTCTACAACAAATCACAGTCATACAATATTCTCCTCTGTTGCAATCCCCTGTTCACCATTAAAAATAAACACAGCCTGGGGTGGCTAGGTGGCGCAGTGAGTAAAGCACCAGCCCTGGAGTCAGGAGGATCTGAGTTCCGTTCTGACCTCAGACACTTAACACCCACACAAAAAAACTAGCCATGTAACCTTGGGCAAGTTACTTAACCCCAATTGCCCTCCAAAAGACAAACAAACAAACAAACGCAGACTGCATAGCTTTTATGAGTGCTTATAATCATATTAAATCATATAGTCATATAAGTTTAATGCAATAGAGAAAACATGTTAACTGCAAGCAGGGTTGGTTGTGAGAATATATCTTTCCTATCCTTTTGTTGATCTTAAGTTCAGTCCAGTCTGACTGTACCCCTCTTTGGGGGGAAGTAGGAGAGACAAGGTGAGAGAGGAGAAAAAGCAGAGGAGAGGAAATGATGAGTTGGGAAAAAGAGGAGGAAGAGAGAGAGGGAGGATAAGAAGAAGATAGGAGCAGGAGGGGGAAAGGGAGAGGGAAAACCATCTCCTTATCCATACCTAATTTTGAGTACCAATTCAACATGCCATTGGGGCATATCTCTATATACTGAAGATCAGAGCACAGGCCACTAAGACCCTGCCACTGCTATGTGATGCCTTGCTAAAATCACTGCCTGGTTTCTCCACTCTGTTCACTATTCCCCACATTCCCTCCCTCCCCTCACCTTCACCATATGTATACCCATCCCTTTCCCACATTTGCCCTCATTCCTTCACAAGACTTGTCCTCTTCCTCTTCCTCTTCCTCCAAACCTCAGAGAGTCCATTATAACCTTCGGAACTTTGATGCCCGTCATGCATTTTTCAATGTCCCTGAGGTACTTGGGTTACATTCATGATCTGTGAACTTGCATTTATTTTTTTTTTGTACACTAGGGTCACTTTAAAGCAGCATTGGTAGCTGAGTTTGTTAAAAACCATCAGCCCTTTATGACATGTTTTTCTTTCTTTTGTGAACTTGGACTGTTTCAAAGCAGAGAAATTTAGAAATAATTTTGCATAAAAATGAAAACACATGATGTTCTTTTATAGTTACTAGTGTGAATTTTTTTATAAATAGCTACCAAGTGGCCAGCTCCATGATAGTTGCTAAAAGCTCAATAAAATACCATCAGAGATTGTAATAATGCAAAAATGAACAATTTCATTTTTCATTAGACCAAATTCACTTTTAGGAATTTCTTTTCAGTTACAATCTGACTATAGATGACATTAGAAAGTATATGTGAAATCTAAAATAGGCCTTACAATTTTTCTATGATGCTAAGAAAAAAAAAAACACCTTAATTCCTTCATATTTACCAGCATTTAATTAAAAAAATAGGGAAAATAAGCACAGTTAGATGACTTAAAAAAATAATCTGCTTATTGTGAACTAAGAACTTGATGTTTGGTTCCACCAATGTATCTTTAGCTTAAGTTGGTATTTCAAGTGAATAGCTATTATCTATAATTACAAGTGATGAGTGAAATGTTGATTCACAGTAGACCTCTTACATTGAATGAGATCTACATTAAATAGTGGAATGTGGGTGTATTTTATATAAATTCCTTACAACAACTATTGTGACGGTAAACAAATAACAAAGATCAGATACAAAAGATCCCAGAATTAGTACAGACTTGTTAAGCTTTAAGTCTATAGTTTCTTAAACATTTCAGTGGATCTTGTATCTTGTTGATATGGGGCATTGCTTCCACCATTGCAGACTGCAATGCAATGCAGCCGTACCTTCTCATCTTTAATTCTTGTCGATGTTATCGCATTGATCGTTCATGGAAGATCTACCCAACAAGTTAGAGGTCCTCCTCTAGGCCTTTAAACATTGCATGAGTCCTAGCGCAGATGACACTGTGGCTTGTGTTTGTTTTCATGAGTATACAGAGAGGCCACCTTTAGGAACAGGTTCTGTATTTCTCTTTTAGTGCTCAAAGGTCCTACTACACTGTTCTTTATAGGTTTTTCTATTGTTGCTTGAATAATGCATCATTTGAACCAATTGGCTCATGTAGCAACAGTGTGAATGAATGAATGTTTTGGGTTTTGTATCTATATTATTTTATATTTCAGAATTGAAATGCAAAGGTTCAGTCTCCTGCGATGGTTCAGTTCAAGAAGATTGTTTTTGTCTTTTTGTTTTGTGCTGTATTAGGGTTAGTTCTTGACCTTAGCTTTATTTCCTTTTTTTTTTTTTTAAAGAATGGAATGGCACATTTTTCTACCTAATGTCATTCACTGGATAATTTAAGAGGCTCTGGTAGTATTGGAAAGTGAGAGAAGGGAGAGGAAATGTGATGGAAGAGATATGAGAAAAAAGAAAATGGGAAAGTAGCTGCCATCTAAAATGAGTCTATCAGAAGAAATCAAGGCTATTCAAGTGTTTTTTTGTGTGTCTTTTTATGTTTTAAAGCACCTTGTCCTTAATCAGACAGCATATTGAGAGCACTAAAAGTAGTCCAAGAGCATCAAATTTCTTATTTCAAAATGTTTTATTGATTCTTTTTAAGGTCACTTTTAATTCTGAGCACCACCTCCAGCAAAATGGAGCCTTGTTTTACAACAAAGAAGTAAAATTAAACAGAACAAACACATTATCTTGTCTAACAAGGTTTGTATCATTCCACCTCTCTATCAAAAGGAACAAAGCACATTTCCTCATCAGCTCTCTTGAGTCAAAATTAATTATTGTCTTTATCTCAATTTTAATATATTTTGGTGCTGTTTTCCTTTACATTTTCATGGTCATTGTACGTATTATTCTCTTGGGTCTTTCTCAGTTCAAACAAAACTTCCCAAATTTTTCTCAGTAGTATTCCATTACATTCATATACCACAATTTGTTAAACCATTTCTCAGTAAATGGGTACTATTTTGTATTTTTTTTTCCACAAAGATATATGCTATTGTTAATATTTTCAATTATATTGACCTAAGGTTATCTTTTCTTCATGATCTTTCACCATATGGTTAGTCACTTTCACTCATAGGCATTACTTAACATTAGCTGAACTCCATTTTCAGCTACTCTCTTCCTTTCTTGTTGTTCAGTCTTTGAACTCAAGTCTTCCTAGCTCAGGCCCAGCACTCAGTCCACTGTGCCACCTAGCTGCCCCTACCCACTTCATTAGCTTTCTATTAAAGTTGTAGTTAACCTGGTTAGGGTGAGATAATGTAATGCACTTGTCCTTTGAGTCCCCAGGCATAAAAAGAATACTTTAAGTACAATTCCCTTCCCCTTCAGTTATTCTTTCAGTTTGTATATTCCTCCCAATAACTTTTTACTAAGTATTTGAATGGCTGTTACCTGAGGGCTTAGGATATTTCCAGGTTGTCCACTGGTAAGGAACTCTTTGGTAATATTATTAGTCTTTTCTTTAAATTAAAAAAAAAAGGTAAGTGGAAATGTCAGCTTGTGTTGCTTTTGGCCAAAGGTCATTGAAAGGTTAAAGATAAGCATGAGATGATGTCTCATTTTTCAGGCATCACTTCAGGCTGAAGAAAATGAGGGGAATGGACAACAAAGATAGCATAGTTATCTCTGGACAAGTTGGGTTTTTTGTTTGTTTTTCAGATCTGATGTTTAATGATTTGAATACACAAATATTCAATTTTCATAAAATGCAGAGTATGAATTTTTGTTATCCATTATGCTATTGTTAATAGTAGTAGTAGTGGTGGTTGTAACAGTAGTAGTAATAGCAATCATAGTAGTAGTCATATACTAGTGGTGTACTAGCTTTATATAGAAACATACAATAAACTTTGTCTTAATCTTCCTTAGCTCCTCTTCTCTAGCCCAACTAAATCCTCTTTCTCAGATTTTGTTCCTAGCTGCCACAAGTTGGACATTAGACCATGTGCATTCTTAGATGATGTGGATTTAGTTTGGAAATGCTGTTAGGTATCTCAAGCCTTCCAGAATCTCCCTTCTCCAATTTTTTTTTCCAGGAGTAGGAACCCCAGACCTATGATAGCTCTTCCTCTTAACTTTGATTGCAGGATAGAGCAATCAATATCCTGCTCTAGACTTGAGAATTAGGAGCTTTTGGACATATCTCTCACCCCCATTTTTTACAGTCATGGAGTAGTTGAGATTCTCTCATTTCCTTTGGCTCCTAGAATGAGAAAGAGCCTTCCTTAACTGGACTCTAAACATTTCTGCTCTGGGCTTCAGACTTTCAAGGAAATCATAAGCATCTCTGCCACTTCTTGGAGATCTAAGTGGCTCTTAACTAGAAAACCTTTTTTTTTCTTTTGCTTTTTGGAAGGCAATTGGGGTTAAGTGACTTGCCCAAGGTCACATGGCTAGCAAGTGTTAAGTGTCTGGGGCCAGATTTGAGCTCAGGTCCTCCTGACTTCAGGGCCAGTGCTCTAGTCACTGCGCCACCTGGCCGCTCCTTGACTAGAAAACTTTTACCATGACTTGGTGAGCCATCTCCTTTGTCCTGATTGTAAATTTCCCGGTAGTAAATTCAGTACCTGGCTGTCCTTTTTTTTTTTTTTTTTAAAAGCAGGGGTTATGTAACTTGCTCAAGGTTACACGGCCAGTTATTTCTGGGTGTGGTGCTGAATATCTGAGCCCGGATTTGATCCAGGTCATCCCGACACTGGAGCCGGTGCTCTTACTCGCTGAGCCACCTGGCCGCCCCTAAGCAATTGGGGTTAAGTAACTTGCTCAAGGTTACATGGCCAGGTGTTTCTGGGTGGGTGCTAAGTGTCTGAGCCCAGGATTCGATCTCCAGGTCTTCTCAATACTGGAGCCGGTGCTCTTACTCGCTGTGCTCCCTGGCCGCCCCCTGTCCTTTTCTGTAAGTGATATTCTAACTTGTCTCTTTCTTCCTTTAGAGTAGCATCTTGCCCTTCTCTTTGAAAACCATGTGTCAGTGCCAAGTAGATTAAGCTATCATGGTCCCTTTCGTGGATTTTGAATCTCCATACTGTTTGTTTACACAGGATACCCAGAGTTTTACCTCTTAATAAACTGGGACTCTGGTGGACCTACTAGGTTATTGTTTTGCCCCTCACCTCTCATCCTATAGTCCCAGGTCAGTGAAAATGTATATCCTGAAGCTAGTGAGCAATAGACACCTTTCCTTTTCTTAATTACATATTCTACTAGTACCTTTATGCTCAGGTTGATCTATTTTCTTAAGTTGACATCATCCTCATATTCCATGCCCCTGTCACGTAGACTTAAAACAGAAAACAAACCATTAACATTGAATTTGTAACTTAGGCAGTAAGTTAATTTATGAGATTAAACTTAAAAGTTTAATTTATACAAAATGTTAATAAATTATATACACTTCAGTAAAAGGGCAGGATCATAGCACCAAAGAGGAACTCCTCATGCAAACTTTATAGGACCAACCCCAGAAATTGGGTCAGAGTGTGGGTGAAATTGCACCCATTGACTGTCACTCAAGTATACCCAACTGAGATGGGTAAAATAGTTTTTGACAGCTTCTAGGGAAGTATACCATGGATGATTTTCTGTAAAATTATTATTTGAATCAAAGAAATAAAACAATAATTCTCAAGTGATTTGTTTGATCTTGAGAAAACTACCTTCATGATTCTATATTCTGTAATTTATCATCAACCTTCAATATGTTATTATTTTATATTAGTAATTCAGTGGGCTTCAGGCACTAATTCATTCAAAGGCCTCTTTTATCTTGCAGGAAGTTGTTGGTTGAGGCAGGAAGAAAGGAATAGTTCTTGATAGTTCAAGAAATGATGGCCATGTGTGGTGTTGCATTTCTATCTATAGCCTATGTTCCTTGGGGAGACAGAGGCTGGTGGATCACATGAGTTTGGGAGTTCTGAACTTCAGTAGGGCTAAAAGTTGACTTGGTTTCCTCACTAAGTCTGAAACCAATATGAGCCCCAGGGAGTGTGGGACCATTGTGCCACCTAGAAAAGGGAAATCGACCCATGTGAGAAAAACAGAGCAAGTTAAACTTTTCATACCAATTAATATTGGGATTCAGCCATGAATGGCTATTGCATTTGCAATCTGAGAGAGAGAGGGGAGGGAGAGAGAGCAGGCTAGATTCTTTGGATAGGGCTCCTTTAAAAGCCTAACATTAATTATCATTATCTTAAGAAGATATTCCTTTATACAGGACACTGAGCCATGATGTTTTTAAAGCCCTCCATGCCATTTTCTTCTCCAGCTCATTTTTTATGGATGAGGAAACTGAGGCAAACAGGTTTAAGTGATTTGCCCAGGGACACACTACTAGTGTCTGAGGCTGTATCTGAACTCAGGTCCTGCAGCTCAATCCACGGTACCACCTAGCTGATTTAGGGGTACTTGCTACCTTTATAATTGGCAGACTGCCAAAATAGACCAACTTCACCAAGGTTGTAATGATTACATTTATTTTTTTAATGTATTAACTGATGAAGCTATAGAATTGTTTCACAACTTCATGGTTTGCTAATTCTTTTTCTAGTAATATATCTAGGCTTCCTATTTTGTGGTCTCACTTTGAGCTGGCAAAGTCACCCATCAGAAATCCAGGGGCTAGGTTGCTCACTTAGCTGCATTGGGTCATAAAAAATCATATACCTTTAGGATCATTTACCTTTAGCATTTTACCAAAAATAGGAACAATTTCTGATCTTTTTATTTTAACTTTTTTGCTTTTTGGAGGGCAATTGGGATTAAGTGATTTGCCCAAGGTCACACGGCTAGTTTTTGTGTTGTGTCTGAGGCCATATTTGAACTCAGGTCCTCCGGACTCCAGGGCTGGTGCTCTATTCACTGTACCGCCTAGCTGCCCCTGATCTTTTTAAAAGATATGTTTGAAAACCATAGCATGACTTCTCCCGTGATTATCTCTTTTCTCCTGCCTAGATATATACAAAACTCTCCTAGCTATAATGCCTTACCCAAAGAATGACTTACCTTGCTAATGAATGCCAGCAAATGATTTCTTCCCTCTAACCCTCCTATCCCCCCTGCTTTTTGAAATGTATATAGTGTGCACAGCTAGGTGACACAGTGAATAAAGCACTGGGCTTAGAATCAGGAAGACTCATCCTCCATGAGTTCAAATCCAGCCTCAGACATACAGTATTACCCTCGACAAGTTACTTGTTTACCTCAGTTCCACATCTATAAAAATGAACTGGAAAAGAAAATGGCAAACCACTCCAGTATCTTTGCCAAGAAAACCCCATATAGGGTCACAAAGAGTTGGACATGAATGAAATGAGTTAACATCATGATCATTATCATCATCATCAACAACAGTGTAGTGTGCTATTATATGAATACTGTAAGAAAACGTTTGTTAAGGCCCTTCCAAAAATTTTCACAACTAGAAGTGAATATTATAATCCATATGTGGTCTGTGCAGGAGTTGTAACTTCCTAATTCTGGACACTATATTCATGCAGCTTAAAACCTGCTTTCAAAGGAAAGAAAATGGCATTAGTGTTTTTGGCTGCTGTTTGTTAGTGTTGACTCAGTGTTGAGCTTGCTGCTCAGCTTTTTAACTGACAAGGGCATCACTTAAAAATGATTAACTTCATTTTGGCTCTGGTTCTGCTGTGTAAGTTTGCTAGAAAGCTAGTCTTCAGAAAACTGAGGTTTCACCCTGTCTTAAAATGGTACCAGAAAGATTTGGCAAACATGCGATCATTTCGTGGTTGAAGCAGCCACATTCATGCAAATTTTTATGTACCAGAACCCAGCATAGAAGAGAAAATAAATCAGCATGTGTAATTTTTGGGGGGGAAAATGTTCAGAATATTTCCAATAAAATGTCTCATGAATATGTAGCAAAGCAAATTGATTTTGATAAACTGGTTCATATTCCACTGTGATTATTCTGTTCAGAAAAAAAATATACTTTGTGTGGTGAGAATTTTAGAAAACTGAAGTAAGGAATGCGACAGCAAAAAAGAACAACGAAAGCAAGATTCCTCCTGAATCTTGTGAGACGACTCATTCAAAATGATACGTGCAGTTGTACTCTCAAATTTACCTCCCTGACTCCCACTTCCTGTCACCTAAATCTTAAAGTGGGATAATGCAGTTCGAAGGAGCATTCTTTGGCTAGAAGCTGATCTCCTTCTGGCATTTCTGGGGAAGAATTATGTATATAAATATTTCTCCTTGTCATTATCCTGAGGATCAGGATCTTGCCATTAGGACAGTACACCCCTGGAAAAGGCCTATGAGAGATGGAAGGAAGAGATAATGGAAGAAATTGGGAATTTGGAAATTAGAAAAGAAATAGAAGAAATAATGGAAGAGATTCCAGCTCCTTCCTTGGGAAGGAATATATAAATAAATCCTTTTGAGGGAAGCAATAACACATAGATAAGTAATTGCAAAATATTGTGAAAATACATACAAAGTTCTTTAGAGGGCATTAGCAATTGAGGAATCAGGAACTGCCTCAGCATGACAGCTGTTCCTTAAGTTGATCTTTTAATGGAACTAGGAAGTTGAAGGAGTAGATGGGAGGCATGGAATTCCAGACCTGGGGACAGTTTAGCCTGTGTAGAGGCACACAGATGAGAAATGGAATGTTATATCTGAGAAACAGTAAGTATGGCATTTTGAGAGAAATGTAGCACATATGTAGGGGGAATAATGGAGTAGTCAGCCTTGAAATTTGGACTAGAGACAAATTATAAAGAACTTTAAATGACAGAGGAATTTGTATTTTGTCCTTGAGGCAATAGGGAGCCCCAGAAGTTTTTTGAGCTGTGAAGTAATATGGTTATATCTATGATTTAGGTATATCACTTTGGCAGCTTTGTGAATGATGAATCAGAGAGGGAAGAGACCTGAAGCAGGGACACTGATGGAGGTGATTTCATTAGTACAAGTGAGATGTGATGAGAGCCTGAAGAAGGGTAGAGACCAGGTGAGGGAACGAGATAGATGGTACAGGTGTTGTAGACTTAGAATGGCCAAGAATTGACAACTGATTGGATATATGGGAGGTGAAGGACAATAAAAGAATTGAGGATGACTTTTGAAATTGCAAGCATCAATGACTAGAATGATGGTAATGGTCTTGAGAGAAATAGGGACATTAGGGGAAGAGTAGGTTTCAGTCTGGGGGAAAGGGAGGGGATAAAACATCTTGTTTTAAAGCTTTTTGTTTGAGATGACTACACATGGGACATCCAATAGAAAGGTCCAATAGTCAGTTGGTGAAGTTGGAGTGGATCAGATGAGAGAAACTAGAACCTTTCTAGATCTGGGAATCGTCTTCATAGAGATCATCACTGAACCCATGAGAACTGGTGAGATCACAGAGTGCAGGAAAGTATAGAGAAAGAAGAGAAGAGGGCCTGGAACAGACTAATACAATAAGTGGAATAAGACACAGATGCGAATCAAGCAAAAGAGACTGAGAAAGAACAGCTAAATGGGAGAAAGAAAAGTCAAGATAGAGTAGTGTTGCAAAAACTAAAAATGAAGCATATATACAGATACAGAGGGTGGTCAGCAGTATTAAAAGCAGAGGAGTCAGAAAGCATGAGGACTGAGAAAAGGTCATTGCATTTATCCACTGACACCATTGGTTGATAACATGAGAGAGAGAACTATGGATTGAGAGATGAGGTCAGAAGCCAAATCTCAAAACACTGAAAACAATGAGAAGAGAGGGAGTCCAGGCAATGAGTAGACTATCAAGTGTTTGGGTTTTTTTTTAATTTAAGAATATTTTTAATTTAGTTTTTTTTTTATTTTAAATTTTCCCCCACCATGGGAAAAGACTGGTATATTGGCAACAACAAGTAGCATTTATGCAGTGCTTTAAGGCTTGAAAAGTGCTTTCCATATGTTATTACATTTCAAACTAACAGCAACCTTGTGAAATTGGTGATATGGCCTTATTTGTTTTACAGATAAGGAAACTGAGGCTTAGAGAGTTTAAGTGAGTTGCCTAGGCCTGACTCCACATTCTGCACCTCTTTCCATGGTACCACCTAGATGCCTATAGTTGTAGGCAAAAGGGGAAAAAAAACTATACAGTGAAAAAATGAAGTATGGAGGGATGCATTCAGGAAGCAATCTACCTGAATATATGGGAGGTTATGGGTAAAAGAGGAAGAGTGACTGCTGATTTTGGAGGGCTAGATAAAAGAATGAATTCTTTATCCTACTTAACGGTTTCATCACCTAACACAATGCCTTACATATTTTAAGATAGTTAAATTGGGTAAATTGAAGTGATTTGTATTTTTATTGCTGATAACAAGATGGACTGGAAAAAATATTCCATTTTGTTATGACTTTGCATTAATGTAGCAGTGATTGATTGCTTTTAAAATAAGGGCCATAACAATTTTTGTGGGGATTGTATTTAAAATAAATGTCCAACTTTTACAAATCTTTATAGAGGAAAATTTGGAGCTCTAAAGCCAGTGTGAAAAATAGTGGTATTATCCAAGCTATCTTGGCAGCAAGAAGGAAAATCATAGTTAGGAGCTGAGAAGATATAATTAGCTAACTGCTTCATATCTTCTATTAATTAATGAGAATATGTTTTCACCATCTACCTTATTACTCATATAGCTATTATTAATTTAGCTCACATTAAACAAAAAACATCAACAAGAACTCAAAAACTGTAACCTAAGGGAAATTATGACAAAATACAGAAGAAATAATTACATTTGTGGAACAAGATTATGCATGAATTATTCTAGGACTTAATTATTTGTATAATGAACCATCAGTCATTTGTTGCTAATTTCATTTTTCAAGTTCCTTATGAAATGAGTATTTCATTTCATAGAACATATAGTAATTCCATTTAATATCTGCTTGAAGTTTTACAGAGTCCTTGAAATAAAAGGAAAGTCCAACACACTAAACTTTCTGCTTCTTTGCAGAGGTGGGTGACAGAGTGTAGAACATTTCACATACTGTCAGACTTAGATAACTTGGTAATTAGTTTTGTTGAAGTACTATTTTCTCTTTCTCTCTTTTATTTCTTTATCACAAGTGATGAATTTCAACATAGAGGAAGGAAGAAAGGGATAGATGAATGAATGAATGGAGGTGATTTAAAAACAAAATAACTGAATTCTTTTAAAAAGAATTAAATTGCTGAGATAATATGCAGTTGTGATTCATCATCTACCAGCATACTGGGCAGAAAGTAACTGGTCTTTAAATATTTGTTGAATTTATTTAACTTGTTTATGATGCTGTCGTAATCTAAAAGTTCCCAGTGCAATTGCAACAATTATACTATTAAATGCAGGGATAGTAGAGACTTATTTTACATATGATATGTATATATGATGTCAGTCTTAGGTCAGTGTCCTTTCTTATAATATCAGGCACCTCTAGCAACAGCTAAAGACTTTGTCAGTAGTTGGCCTACTCTGTTTTTTCTTTCTTGTATGTTACTTGCTGGGCAGCTAGGTGGTGAAGTGGGTAGAGTCCCAGGCCTGGCATCAGAAAGACTCATCTTCATGAGTTCAAATCTGGTTTTAGACATGTAATGGCTATGTGACCCTGGGCAAGTCATGTGGCCCTATTTGCCTCAGATTCCTCACGTATAAAATGAGCTGGAGAAGAAAATGGCAAACCATTCTAGTATCTTTGGCAAGAAAAACCCCCAAAGGGGTCAAAAAGTTGGACGTGACCGAAAAACAACAAAAGCAACAAAATGTTACTCACTGAGAAGAGTTAGATATTTTGGGAGGCTGTTCAACTGTGAGTTACCTATAATGTGAGATTATTACTGCTGCCTAAAAGAGTTAGTACATAAGAGAGACATAAGTATGGTAGAAAATGGAACCCATTTTTGTATAGGAAAACTTTATTGCTGTTATTCATACTGTTTTCATTTTAAAGAGTGTCGACAAAATTCCCTTGTGATTATAGATAACCAAATTAGACAGTTTGTTGGCTTCTCACTGAAATATAGCATTTTCATTTCATTTCCTATTTCATCCAGTTACGATATTAAATTTAAATGCTACAAGGAATCTGGGTGACTGGATTGCATGGGGGCAATGGAAAAATTGACCAGTTTTCCAACCCTGGCTTTGTCATTTATTTCCTATGTAACCTTGGGCAATGCATTGCAATGCATTGGGCTACACATTCCTCAGTTTTAAAATGAAGCATTCAGATTAGACAAAATTAGGGTTGCTTCCAACTCTAACCCTTATGGTTCTCTGGTTCTCTTTGTTTTCATTTGCTTGTTTTTCAAACCTGTCATTTTATTGGTGTAAGATCCTCTCAGTTAGGAACCTCCCCCTGCTGATGCAGGTTAGCAGCTTGTCTTAGAACACTGAGGAGTTGTCATTTACTTGCCCAATATTCTTGCTGACTTCATGAAGTCAGGTTTCTATCCGGCGTTTCTCTCCAGCTCTTGTACTGGTTTGGAGTGAAGTTAGGGTAAGTGGCAGGCACAAAGAAACTCTAGGATAGGTTCAAGATTGTTCATTTATACTCACTCAGCCAGGCATAGCAGTGGAAGGTAACCAGAGTTTAGTCAGGGATAGAGATACATAAGGTTTCCCTTGGCCTTACTGTCAATGGGAAGATCTTTTGCCTCAGTTCTTACCTAGCCTTTCATCACTAAATGGGTATTGCCTCAGACAAACTGAGACTTGGGAAAGACTTTAGCCTACAAAGGCCAAGGTCTCCCACTGCATCTAGGGCCATGACCAGTTGTCCTGACCTATGTCTTGCACCTGGACTCAGATGACCCTGGAGGAGAGAGTGAGTTTGATGACTTTGCAGAGCCCTGCCTTACTTAAATCCAGTTCACTTGCAGGTCAAGATATGACCCTCCTGATGTTACTGGTTGTCTTCAAGGATAAATAACAACTACAAAAGTAAGGCAGCAAGCAAGATATACTGTAGAATGTGCATCCTAATCAAAGTCCTGGAGTAGCTTGGGGGCTTGGATGTATATGGGTTTTTCAGACAAGATCTGATAGAATAGCCAAACCCTCCTGGTAAAGTGATAGGGTCAAGGGACATGGGCTAAATAAAATATAAAAGAATGCCTAATAAGAAACTAGTTAGGCCTTTTAAAAATAGTCCATAGGCTGCAGAAGGAATGGAATGGAAACCCTCAGGATGAGGTTGATATTACAACTTTGTCACATCAGCAAGATTATGGAACACTAAAAACTGCTGGCTCTCATAGGAACTGGCAGCAGTAAAACTTTAAATGTACTAGTTTTGTAGGATAGAATCAGGCCTGGGAGAGTGGAGCCATAGAATACTCTGGTTACTCATCAGGGATGTAGTGAAAGATAGTTTGGGGACATTCACAGTGCTAAAAAGGTTAGTAATTAGTACAGTTGACCTGTTTTAAAGAGTATGAGGGTCAAATCTAGGTTTTCTCAGTTATTTGCCATTTTTAATAACAATTGGTTGTGTTCAGTCACTTTTCATTTGTGTCCAACTCTTTGTGACCCCATTTGGGGTTTTCTTGACAAAGCTGAAGTGATCCTTTTCCAGCTTCTTTTCACAGATGAGGAACTGAAGCAAACAGGGTTAAGTGACTTGTCTAGGGTCACACAACTAGGAAGTGTCTGTGGTCAGCTTTAAACTCAGGAAGATGAATCTGTCACTCCATCCCCATCGACACCTAGCTGCCCTAATACTAACAGTAACAACTAGCATTTCTTTATCATTTTAAGATTTGCAAACCACTATACAACTAGTATCTCATTTTATCCTCACTACAATTCCAGGAAGTAGATGCTGTTATAATAGTTACTTTACAGATGTTGTTTTCCTAAAGAGCCATGGTGTGAGCTATGCATTGCATAGTAAGAAATCTGCCTACCATCTCTGTTTCATAGAAACTGCACTATAACAATAATGATCTTCAAACTGCATTTACTTACTTTAATATTACCACATAATAGATGCTTAATATAAATATTGGTAGAATTTAATTAATAGGATCCATAATTTCATCAGTGTGAGTGCTTCCTCCACCAATGCAGATTATGTCCCCTTGACAACTGTGTGGGTTATTTCCAAGAGTCGTCATAAAAAATATTTGTTGTCTGGAGGTAAATCTTCTACTGATGACTGTCTGTGACCTAGCTAGAGTAATATTTAGGTGATTAATAATAATAGTAGTAATAATCATGATAATAATAGCTAGTATTTATATAATAATTATGTACTGGGCATCTTACAATTATTATCTCATTTGAAAAAGTTACCTTGAAAGGTAATTATTATTATGATCCCCATCTTATTTTTAGAGAAACTATGGCAAGCAGAGGTAAAGTAACTTGCCTATGATCACATAGGTGCTAAAGTGCCTGAGCTCAGATTTGAACTTAGATCTCCCTGACTCCAGAATTGGCACACTATCCACTCTGCCACCTAGCTGCTATGCTGTGATAAACACAGTAGGTTTGCTGGACCTGTGAGCAGTGCCTATCCAGCTTTGCAAGAGGGGCATGTGCCATAGAGTTTGCTCTTCTGGAATTGATTTTTGAGACCCCAGATTATTCCTATACCAGGATGAAGTATCATTAAACTATGACTTTGGTGAGTGGGGAGGCAGGGGGGAAGGGAGGAGATTATTTAAATTAAAGTGACAGTGTGGCAAAGAATTCAGAAAATGAACATGGTATAATGCTTTGAAATTTTTACAGAAAAGTGTCAGGAAATCAAGAAAGAATTATTCTTAGTTTACTTACAATTCTAACTCGAATTGCAAAACTACTAAAGACCAAGTCAGCAACACACATTTATTAGGTATTTACTGTGTGCATGGAATGAACTTTGTTCTGATGATACACAGTCCCAGCCTTTAAGGACCTTCCCAGAACTAGTTAGATGATGCAAAGGATAGAATACTGACCCTGGAGTCAATAGGACCTCAGTTTAAATTCACCTTTAGATATTTGACCCTTACTAACTGCATGACTGTGGGAAAGTCACTTAAGCCCAGTTGCCTTACAAATTAAAAAAAAAAGAAAAGAAGCTTCCAATATTGATAAACTTTTTTTTTAATTTGGCTTCTCTTATCTCCTTTCACTAAATGAGTATTTTTTTAAAATGTGAAGGGAATTCTGGTCCAGTGAGAAATATTTTTTCTGACTATACTATAGAATCCCCCCCCCCAAAAATTAAATTCTATATCAAGTCTGTCATTCATAAAATTCCAGCCACAAAAGAAATTAAAAGTTTAATGTCTTAAAGAGTTTTGCAGTAAAGCTTATTGAAAAGGTTCATATTATCCAGTAAAAAAAAATTCCCTCTGTTTTTTATTCCCTGATAGCTTTGAAGAAACAATGGGGGCAATTTCAACATGTTTTCACACAGTCTCTTTTCTAATAGCCCAATTAGGATGTTGTATCTTGGCAAAAAGCCATTGGTTAGAGATACCTATAAATATCAGTCAGTAGGTAATCATAAAGGAATAGGCATCAGCAGTATGTAGAACAGGAAAAATTGTATTGAAATTTGGCATGTCATAGGCTGGATTCATGATTTCCATTAATTGTGTGATTGTTGAGGATTATTGCTTAGAAATAGTGACAGGAACAAATCAGCAACGGTGGTAATACAACCTAGATCAATCAACGAATCAAAGATAGCTATTTCTTAAGTTTTGACTCTGTGTCAGACACTGAGCTAGACAATGACATAGTAAGAACACAATGATTGTGCAAATGAGAAAAGAAACAAAAATAGTACCAACGTTGATACTTACTTTTCCTTCATTCTTTTATCTCAAGCAACCTGTCCACTAATTCCTTTCTTCAGGTCTCCCATATATTATAATATGCCTTAGTTAAATGGACATCAAAAAGACCAGAAAGCAGTAATTCATGAAGAAAAAGTAGGTTGCATTTTGATAACCTGACCAGCTATTTTTTTTCATGTGTGTTTTAAAATGCAATAAAGGAATCTTCTATGAGATTTTTACCCCAAAGGGCAAAGGACTAGGAATAATTGGAGGCAGTTGTAAAGAGAAAGATTTAGGTTTTACAAAAGGAAAAAAAAATTCTTAACATTTGGGATTAACTGAAAGTAGAATGAGCTACCTAAGTAGGTGACTTCTCAGTTGAGAACAAACCCCAGAACCTGAAAAAGTTTTAGAAAGAACATTTGACAGAGGATAGAGCCAGAAAAAGGAGTGACTCCCTTTCAGATCTCTGTGAGGATTTTACTGTAAGAGTTCAGAAATACTACTGCATGTAGACAGTTTCCAGAAAAGGGCAATTTAAAGGTAAGTTTGCTGAGATAAGGATAAGCTTTCAATATAATTTGTGTAAAACGTTTAATCATAAAAGCTAGTGAGGAACCGAAAACACAAGCTTTAGGTGGACTCAAAAGGAGACCTGTGTGAGCTGATCCAAAACACAACTATTCTGTGTGTATTCAAGCATTAATATCAGTGACCTCCAGTTTCCCTGGAACATCTCAGAGGTCAGCCTTGCCTCTACTGTAAGCACTGGATTGGACAATTTCTAGCAACATAAAATGAGGTTCAAAAAAATTAATAAGCGATGAAGTATTTCTCCATAGCTTTCACTATAATTGATTTTTAAAGATTTGGATAATTTTGATTTCCCAATAACCTGAGTTGCAACAAAATAATACTTCTTGATAACAAAGAACGCAGTTAAGCAAAAGACACTGTGGTCACGATTGTATTTCTGTCATAGTCCACTGGCTTTCTACTGGTAGTAAGCAAGTAAAAATCACTAAAAATCTTCAAGCAAACCATGGATGACTATTTGTTAAGTGTGTTATAGAAGCGATCATTCTTCATGTAAGAGTTGGAATAGATAGTCTGTTCCTTCTGCTTCTGAGTTCCTATGTACCTGTCTCCCTCTGTGGAATAGAAACTGTTACAGGGCAGGCTCCATTTTCTATTTTTCTTGGTATCTCCGGTGCCTACTATGACATTTGGCACAGAATAAGTGCTTACTAAACTCTTGCTTCATTAATTAATGGATACATCCAAGGTCTGCCTTTTGAACTTGCCACATCTGCCTTATAATATTTAATCATGCATATGCCCTGTCCTTCCTATTAGATTGTAAACTCTTTGAAGATCAAGATTCTATACTTGTCACTTCTTTTATTCCTAGTACCTAGCATGGTGCTTTGCATATTCTCCCACATATCTGTAATTTCATTAGCATATAAGCTTTTGAGTTATACTGCAGTTGTGATCTGTGGAAGTGGAAGGGATTTTCACACTAATGAAAGAGTTATAGAGGCCTTGTACAAAGACCGGACTTAATTAAAAAAATGTACTGAATTGAATTAATGTAATCCTCCCATGGCCAGATGTAGCTTGCTGAATCTGGAAAACATCTGTGTCTGTGTTGATTTAATTATTGTTCACCTAGCCATCCATTACTATGCAGGACTATCGTGCAGATGGTGGTGGATTTCAAAGAAATATAAGAATGCTCCCCACTCCCCCAAGGATCCCATAGTCTGTAAGGGAAGAAGCCCATAGCTACAAAACTACTGAATAGAATTAAAAACTGGTACATGATCAAGTACCTTAAAGATTACCTTGGTCAGTAAGTGCAACAGGAATGAGTGTAATTAATAATTATTTTTGTTCTGTCCAGAAACTTACAAGTCTCAATTCTTATTTAGACCTTAGTCATTGAATGGGCATTGCTTCAAACAAAGTGAGGCGTGGGAAAGACCTTAATTTAGAAAGGCCAAGGTATCCACTGCAGCCTAGGCCATCTCCAATCCTCTTGACTTTTGTCTGGCTACTGGAGTTTGATGACTCTGGAATAGAGACTGAGGCTGATGACTTTGCATAGCTGTGCCTCACTTAAATCCAATTCACACACAAGACAAGACATTGCTCTTAATGGTACTCTTGCAGAAGGACAAAAAACAAAACAGGAGGTCAGAAAAGAGGGAGATCATTGTGACTTGGAGTCACTTTTAAAGGCCTTGGGAAGAATTTTGGCAGAGTTCTTCAAAATCAAGCTTAAGTCAACACCTTAAAGAGTGCTATCTTTGCCTAAATTTAATAAACAAAAAACAACTAATTAAAGAGTACTTATAAGATATCCAGTCTTGGAATGTGTTGTTTTGAGTGTTCTGCCTGGGGTTTGGGCAGACTTCCCATATGGTACCAAGCTGTACTGGCTTCCCATATGGAACCAAGACATGTGTTTATTAAATTTATTTATTTACATTTCTGTCCTGCCAATGAGATACCTTCCAACTGAAGGGTCAAAGAAAACATTTTCACCTTCAACCCATACCTACTCAATATTTAAATACTTTTTTTTTCTTTATATGTGATGATACTAATTAATGGAAGATGAATGACAAGGGCTTTCATACAACCCCCAAACACCTTAGGTTATCCTTCTCTATACCTATTCCTGGAGTGTTATGTGAGTTATTTAGACATTCTCACCCCTACTGCTACCTACCTTCCCATTCCCCACCAGCACTATTTTTTTAGGAGGAGGGATATTACTATCATCAACTAATAAATACTAGAGAGAGCTAACTTGAGACTTTGTAATCTATTGATTTTCTATCTCGCTGATGCTCCTCCAGAAAACTGAGCTAGGAGTTGAATCAGTCCCTTGCATAGGTTTTCAGCTTTACCCTGTTCTCTAATCCCGATTGGAAGCTCTTGATTTCTGCTTGGTGGACAGGATTGCTGTACCACTTAAAAAGGGAAAACTATGTCTTTTTTATGTCATCTCCTTTTAGAAATGCTCAGAATTCCCTTCCCCCAAATACAGTCTGTCTAAAGTCTATCTACATCCCTATCTTAGGAAGAATTTTTACAACTTGAGAATCCCTCAATTTTAAAATTGTCTACCATATATTTAAGGATTATTACTGTGTACAGCAAACTTTTATTTGGAATTCCAGTTTGACAAAGGGAGTCAAAGTTCAGAGACATGGGGACTTTTCTGGCTTCTTGTTTAGGCTAAAAGTCAGTATCATAACTACCCATTCTGCTATTAATTTTTAGAAACAAAAAGGATAAGCTTTATCTGTTTTACTCAGCAGGAAAAACAGGAAAATTATATCTATAGTAGTTTGCCAATACAAAAGCATTTTCACAGCCCTTGTTATTTCAAAAATGGCACATTTTGCACTTAAAAAAATAACTTTCCTGGCCAATAACACAGAAATATGTTCATTAGTTTGGGAAGCTATTTTCTTATAGCTATTGGGAACAAGGAACAAAAACCAATTTGTTCCCCCTGTTTCATATTCATTGAATTTCTACTTGTGGTAGTTTGATTGACACCCTTGGTATCCATTGTCCCCTGTCTTCAGATCAAGCTTGAGATTTTCGTTCACCTATCATTCACTTCTGCTTTGGCAGTGACGTCTATTGTGGCTTGCTTTTCACTCTTTAAATTGTGTTATGATGAATTGCCCACTTGGGAATTTTAGGACATCTTAATCCCAGCCTGACAGAAATCTTTTCAATAAATAATCTGCAAGACCCTATGCCAAATGCAAGTGGTTTGGGGGATGTAGATTTATGACAGCTTTCACTGAAAGAAAAGTGGCAGCAAGGGGTTCAGTATGACTCTAAGTATCCTTGAACAGCTTCTATTTCCCAGTTTAATTTTCACTGAATATATTTGTTTGCTATGTTCTCTGCAGGATATTTTTTTCAAGCTTCTTTTGTTTATATATAGTTGCTTCTTGGTGAACAAGATTACAAATTACTTTTTAAAACCAGTTATTGGGAGTCTGTTTTCAAATCTGGTCTCCATCCTGCATAAAGCTTAAAAAAATAGAATTTTCTAGCCACAAAATGGCTAACATGACTATGAAAATTGTTTCAAGAAGTAAAAATTCTAGATTTTTTAGCAGTTTAAAAAAAGTATAGAGGAAAAAATTATGAGAGTTATCAAATTAATTAGAATTTGAAACAGAGTTGGAGAACTACTCTTATACCAGTTTATATGTTCAAGGAGAAATAAATGGAGACTCTCCACAAAGAAGTATTATTCTGACCCAACCCTTCACTAACAATAACATATAGATCTTGAAATCATCAGTGAAGGGTTCACTTCATAATATGATTGATTCTAAGATCAATCTGCAGCTTTTAATGAATCCCATTTAGTTTGGGATAAAGGATATAGAATTTGAAACCAAGCTGCCTGTGAACCTGGAATGTGTATCAATTAGCAGAGACCAACTGCTATACTGCATATATTTCTTTATGAATAAACTTAACACATTTAACAAGTAATTTTGGGTAGCTTAGAGCTGAATTGTATAAAGCTGAAATCTAGTCATATTTCAAGGTGTTTTCAATAAGCTCTGTCATTACATTTAAACTTTAAATTCTTTTGCAGAAATCAAATCCTTCCCATAAACTGGCAGGCACCACCTTAATTAAGCTATCAAACAGCTCTTTTCCAAATAGCAAAAGTCATTTGGCAGCTTTTCTTACTTCTTGGATATGTGGAGCACATTGAAAAATTAAAGTCAGAATGTCACATAGCATGATGTGCTACAGCAAAATGTCTTTCATTTCCAGTAAGAGGTGGGGGAGGGGATTGAATGTCATTGCCATATTTCTGTTCTTTTGCTCAATATTCACCAAGTGTTTTACATTGGTATACTTGTGTCTTATTACAAAGTTATATTATATGGTGCAGTATTAGAAAACCAGTGAAGGGTCAAATCAAGTGGAAGTTTTTACCTAATCGTTCCTTCTGCTTAATTGAAACTTTTACTATGATATTTATATCACATACATAGGGTCAGAATTTCAGAGGACATTATAGAGAAAGAATTCTTAAGTCTTTTTGTGTCATGGACCTATTTGACATTATGGTGATGTCTATGAATCCCTTCTCTGAAGAATGATTTTAAATGCATTAAATAAAATTCTTAGGAATATAAGGGAAAACAATTATGTTGGAATACAGTTGTCTGTCTATCTATCTGTATGTACGCATGTATATGGAAAAAAAAAAGTTCAAGAACTCCACTTTGAGAGTGGACTTAAGAACACTTGTCCTAGAGAGATTACTGGATTTCTTAGATTCTTTGAATTTATCAATGTACAATAGGTGCAGTATATTGGTTTCAGGCATAAACAGTGAAAATACAAGTGATAGTCAAGTTCACATTCATCGCTTTATTTTTTTCTTTTTACCTTTTTTGGGAGGGCAATTGGGGTTAAGTGACTTGCCCAAGGTCTAACGGCTAGTTTTTGTGTTAAGTGTCTGAGGCAAGATTTGAACTCAGGTCCTCCTGACTCTAGGGCCGGTGCTCTATTCACTTCATCACCTAGCCACTCCAACCACTTTATTTTTAATAAAAATTATTATGGAATGAAAACAATGCTATATGAATCTATAGTAGATTTTGACAAGCCCTTGTGGCAAGAGCCACTGTATCAATGGCCTTACCTGGATCTAGCATGGAGTAACCCAAGGATTTTGACCAGAGTAAGAATTTATCTAGGTGATTGCAGGAAAAAAAACATTCTAAAGAGAATGGATATGGGATGGATGGGAGGAGGGGTGTCTAGAAAAGCAAAAATGTAAAATAGAAGGAAGGAGCTGATTCTAGAGGCATGTAGCTTCAAGTCATGTAGGCCCTGGCTGGACAATCACCCAGGCAATCCCCAGGCTGATACAGTATTCAAAAGTATGGAATAAAAGTAGTCACAAGACAAGCCCTTGACTTTTTTGGTTATAATGATGTTCTGGCTACACCAACCACTATTTTCAGCATGTTTCCATGGCAGGTAAGGGGACCAAGGAAGGCCATAGTTCAGCACAAAAGAACCAGAAACAATCCTATGAATATGTCTCCTTGCCATATGTTTGATAGCTGTCTCACCTTCCTACAGGGCAAGATAGATTTCTGTATTCCATGGCCTGTACATTTTATTTCCAGTTGCATGTAAAAACAATTTTTAACATTCATTTTTAAAACTGTGAGTTCTACATTTTCTCCCTCCCTCCCTCTCTGGTAACTACCCTCAACTGAGATGGCAAGCAATTTGATATAGGTTATACATATATAATCATGCAAAACACTTATATAACAGTCATGTGAAAAATTAACTGTATTTTCCTCTCTCCTAACCCACTCCCAATTCATTCTGTTTTCTCCTTTGACCCTATCTCTCCTCAAAAGTGCTCACTCTGATTACCCCCTCCTACCATTTGCCCTCCCTTCTGTCTTTCCCCCAACTTTCCTGTAGGGTAAGATAGATTTCCATACTCAATTGTGTGTGTATGTTATTCTCTCCTTAAGCCAGATCTGATGAGAGTAAGGTTCATTCATTCCCTCTCACTTTCCTCCTCTTTCCCTCCATTTTAAAAGCTTTTTCTTGCCTCTTTTATGTGAGATAATTTACCTCATTCTACCTCTCTTTTTCTCCTTCTCCCAGTGTATCCCTCTCTTACCTCTTAATTTTACTTTTTAGATATCATCACTTCATATTCAGCTCACCCTGTGCCCTCTGTGTGTTTGTGTGTATTCCCTCCAGCTACCCTACTGAAAAGGTGTGATAGTAATGGCAATTAAAGATTCCCCTGTATTGGCTTGGTTTTCAAACTGATTGTGTTAAAACCCAGAGCTTGTTAATCCCACCTGTGGGATGGATTTGTTGATGTGAAAAGAGTCCTGAACTGGGAGGAGCTGGTGACATAGATTTGGAGAGACAAGAGAGAGGCAGAAGAACTTTTTTTGAAAGCAGCATCTTGTGGAGAGAGAGAGACTAAGAGAATTGCTGGTGGCCGCTTTGAATTGCCCTGGACTTTTGAGACCTGCCCCCTGAGCTGCCGAGGACTGAGGAGACATGGCTGTTTTGCTGGTACTTTGTCTGTCTGTTTTGATGTTCTTTTGCCAGATTTGTCCACTGGTGAAAGACAGTCCTGTTGTTGAAGAAGTCCTGGAACCTGGCTTTTGGTTAAGAAGCCCTGAGACTGTCCTGCAGACAGAGAGTGAATACTGTCCACTGGTGAAGGACAGCGCTGTTGTTGCAGGGGTCTGGGAACCTTTCTGTTGGTTCAGAAGCCCTGAAGAAGGATTTTCTTGTTGTATGTTTACAGAAATCCTGGGAGAGGGTTTTGCTAATGTTTTCAGGGGTTTCTAGGACTGTTCTACAGACAGAGGATGAATTAATGAAGGGACTGGCAATGTATCTTGTGGCCTTGCTAAGCCTTGTCTCCCCAGGAACTAAGATTGCTGAGAACTTGCCTCTTGTCAAGATGAAGAAAAGACCTCCATTTGGGTATTAAGTGTTGTGCTTAAACTTGATGTAACTCTGGGGTAGATTCAATTGTGATCCAGGGGTGGGGAACTTTTGACCTTTTTGTGTTCTGTGGTTGAACAAATGAATGTACTTTACTCATGTTTGGAAACTAATCTCCATTTGAGAAGAGGGACTTTGTGGTGGACTAAATGAAGGTATAGCCTAGGGGTGGAGAAGTATTTAGAACAGGGACTTTGTAAGTGATTGAATGATTGGAAGTTCCTGGGGTGGGGTAGTATTTGGAGATTATTTAATCACCCTTAGTAAATGCTGTATTTTGAATGATGTCATGTTTTGACCTTCTCTGTTCTTGGTTTGTCACTGAATAAAATGGAGAGCACCTATGCTGGTATTTTGAACCTTGGGAAGTTGCCTTTCCTTGGCAATTATTTTACAAAAGGGTCTCATGAGTTGCAAATATCATCTTTCCATGTGGGAACATAAACAGTTCAACTTTAATAAGTCCCTTATGATTTCTCTTTCCTATTTACCTTTTCGTTCTTCTCTTGCTTCTTGTATTTCAAAGTCAAATTTTCTGTTCAGCTCTGGTCTTCTCAACAAGAATGCTCAAAAGTCCTTCATTTCAATGAATGTCCATTTCCCCCCTGAAGTATTATACTTGGTCTTATTAGCTAGGTCATTCTTGGTTTTAATCTTCTGTCATTTAATTATCAGAATATCAAATTCCAAACCCTCCCCTCCATTAATGTAGAAGCTACTACAGTTTTTGTTAGTTTGATTGTGTTTCCTCAGTACTTGAATTGTTTCTTTCTAACTGCTTGCAATATTTTCTCCTTGATCTGGAAACTCTGGGATTTGGCTACATTATTCCTAGGAATATTCCTTTTGGGATCACTTTCATGAAATGATTAGTGGAATCTTTCACTTTCTATTTTACCCTCTGGTTCTAGAATATCAGAGCAGTTTTTCTCTTCTGGATCTATTTTCCAGATCAGTTGTTTTTTCAATGAGATATTTCACTTTGTTTTCTATTTTTTCATTGTTTTGGTTTTATTTTGTAATTTCTTGATTTCTCATAAAGTCATTAGCTTCCATTTGCTCCATTATAATTTGTAAGGAATTATTTTCTTCAGTGAGCTTTTGGATTTCCTTTTCCAATTGGCCAAATCTGCTTTTTAAGGCATTCTTCTCCTCATTGGCTTTTTGGACCGACCTCCTTTGCTATTTGGGTTAATCTATTTTTTAAGGTGCTATTTTTTTTCAGCATTTTTTGTGGTCTCCTTTAGCAAGCTGTTGATGAGTTTTTCATAATTTTTTTTTGCATCCCTCTCATTTCTCTTGATAGTTTTTTCTTTATTTCTCTTACTTGATTTTCAAAATCCTTTTTGAGCTTTTCCATGGCCTGATGCCAATTCTTATTTTTCTTGGTGGTTTTGGATATAGGAGCTTTGACTTTGTTGTTTTCTTCTGATTGTATGTTTTGATCTTCCTTGTCAACAAAGTAAGACTCTATAGTCTAATTTTTCCCCATCATTTGCTCATTTTCCCAGCCAATTGCTTGACTTTTTAGCTCTTTGTTAAGGTTGGATTCTGCTTCCAGGGTGGAGGGTGTGCTGTTTCAAACTTCAGGGGTTTTGTATAGTTGTTTTCAGAGTTACTTCTATGGACCTGTAACTTTTCAGTTCTTCCAAGTTTCTATGATCAAAGCAGAGGTGTTTACTCCTCTCCTGGCCTGTGTTCTGGTCTATGAGTGACCATGAGCACTCTTTTCTGCCTTGGAACTCTAAGGAGGATTCCCTCTCCACCATCACCACAAGCTCCACCACTCCAGTGTTCCTCCTCACCCTAGGACTGTGAGCCAGATCCAGGCATGGGCAAAGCAAGAAAATCCTGCCTCAGTACCAGCAAAGAGATCCCCCAAATCCCTTCTGATTAGTCAGTTCTTCTCCCCACTGTCTGTGGGCTGAGAGCACCAGAAGCAGCCACTATCACTGTTGCCACAGCCCTGGAGCTGAGACCAGACTGCAGTCCTCTCTCTGCCAGGTCTGACATACCTTTCCTACTGAGCTTCTAAGTTGTCTTTGGTTTTTGTGGGTCAAGAACTCTGGAAACCACCATAGATGCCAGTGATTCAGTGCTGTGAGACCTACTCTGGGTTTGCTAGGGCCCATCTGTGCCAGTGCTGCCCACTCTGAACTATGCTTTCCTCTCAGACCAGAGCAACAAACCTTTCCTGCCAACCTTCCAGGTTGCCTTGGGCTGGAAATTTGTTTTACTCTGTCATTTTGTGGGGTTTGCTGCTCTAGAATTTGTTTAGAGTCATTTTTTATGGGTATTTGAAAGGGTTTGGGGGGAGAGCTCAAGCAAGTGCTATAACTGCGCTATCTTGGTGCTCCCTTCCCACTTCTTTACTGAAAGGAGAGGAGTGTGTTGCCTCACCTTTTCTCAACTACCAAAGTTGATCATCATTGCATTTGGTCTGCCTTTTGGTGTTGCTTCAGTTTGTAAATATGGTTATTAAATATGCTATTCTTCCCAGTTCTCATTTATTTGTTCTATATCAGTTCATAGAGTTCTTTAGATAGTTCTTTGAATTCTAACTTGTTTCTTAAGGCACAGTAATATTCGATTGTATTTGCATAGGATGTATATAGGATATATTGAGCTAATCTATAATTGATGGACACTCACTCCCCCCTCCGATTTTTACTATCACAAAATGAATGCGTGTAATTATATCCTATTTTATAGATATGGAAAAAACCCTCTTTGAACTTAAATAAGTCGCCTAGGATCACAAAGCTAGGAAGCACCAGAGCCTGCATTCAAAACATCGGTAATAAGCAACCTAACTTGTATGCATACACTTTTTTTAGTCTATTTAGGGAATGATTTTCTAAGTTAATTGCATCTCTACCTTATGGTTAATGAAATTTACCATATGAAACAAGCATTTAGTGGAACAAAACCTCCAGATAGCTTACATTGTAGGTCTTATAACTACCATTTGGGTTTTCCTTTTAAATTTACAAACCAATATTTTTTCAAAGCTAGAATGGGATGAAGATTTCCTTTGAACATCTAAGACCATCTCTGCTCTTCAGATTTTTATTAATTTCAATCATAGCACTTAGTACTTGCTGAGCTGGTCTCCTGTCCTTTTCTCAATGCTTGTATCAATAATCTCTTGCTTTATATGAGCATAGTAAGACTCTAGGACCTATAGTGTTCATTGACCTCTGGGGTGCTGATCAGTAAAGAGTATGTTTGAATTTAATTTTAAGTTTCATAACTCTAATTTAGTCATGATTTTCCCATATTAGCACTTTTAATCCAACTTGAGCATCCCTTAAGGCAATAAGTTATGGTCCTGCATGTAGAATTGTAAGCAAGGGTCAAAAAATGTACTAACACCATTTCCTGGGTTTTGAACATTAGATTTTTGTTCTTTTGCTATAATATACACATGAAAACTAGTTTTCTTGTATCCAATTAAATTGCCATCTTTTTGACTCATCAACATAAAGTTTGAACAGATTTCATTTTATATTAGTTAAATTCAGTATCTTGTTCTCTTGCTATCTCACTAAACTCATTTGTTACCACTTATTATTCTGAGACATAAGGGGGAGAGATAACAAGCCTGAAGCATGTATATTAATGTCTTTGCCTGAGGAAACATATCAGGAAAAGGTCTAGTCCTGTCAAAACTTTGGGGACAATCAAATGTGTTTCTTTTGATTGCACATATTTTTCTCATGTGATTTATTAAGAGATCCTAATTTTCTCATTGCTTCTACATCCAACAGAGTACTGCATATGCTTTCATAATTGTGTTACTATTACCATTTTGTGGGTTGGAATAAAAGTCAAATCATAGCTGCAACTTGAGAAAGAACTTGAAAATTGATGGTAAAACTGGTATTAAAATTCACGACAATTCAATCTGTATTTTTTGTCATCCAACTAGGGTTCTGCCTTTCTCATTCTTGTTAAAGGGATTAAAGTTGGGTAATATTCCATTGCTCTGTGTTTAAAAAATGTGTTTGGATGGAAATAATTATTTAATGGTGACCTATATGGCCTGAGTATAGTTATTAATTGATTGCATTTTTAGCTTGTTAATGCCTACAGAAATAAAGTGATCAGAGCCTAGTTTCTTAGATAGAAAAGAAAAAGTTCATGTCATATTTAATTAAGTATATGTTTTAAAATCATAATCAAGAGATAGCCCCATGTCCCTGAGAAACAAATTGGTCCTTCAGCCTTTAACAAAAACCTTACCAAAACAGAATCCCAGTTTGTGTGTTTGCTTTTTTTTTGCTTGAAACTTTTAATTAGTTGCCTTTTTTTTCCACAGTGAATTATTCAATAGAATTTTTAATGTTTCACATCTATCAAAATGGAGATCATTAAGTAGGGCATATATAATAAGGTTGAAATAAGTGAAGAAAATAAATTTAACTTGGTTTATTTTTTTATGTAAGATGCACTTTTGGACATATGCAAAGTGCTACAGTCAAGGATTTTAATAACTTGGAAGTTGGGAGCTCTATTTTACCCCGTATTCTCCAATTCAAGATATAAGCAAGGTATCAGCAATTAATTATGCTTTCTACTCAATTTAATAACTCAGAACATTTGATATATTATTCTCAGACTGGCATTTATGGCCCTTCATAATCTGATTCCAACATACTTTTCCGGCCTTACATAACTCATTTTATTCTTTCTGTTTCAGCCACATTAAACTATTAGCTGTTCACAAACTCTGGCATTCTCTTCCCCATTTCTCTCTTCAAGTAGGCCACCCTTCACCCAACTCTGGAACCCACACTTTCTTTATCCTCTAAATCCTGAGAATTGTTATCTCCTTTCTAAAAAGACAAGAGGTACCACTTCCTATTCAATTAATTGCGAACTCCTTGAGGATAGGAACCCTCTTTTGCCTTTTTTTGTATCTCCGGGATTTAGTACAGTGACTAACACATGTTATTATTATTCACTCATTATACATTTTTCAGTTGTATCGGACTCTTAGTGACCATCTTTGGGGTTTTCTTGGCAAAGATACTGAAGTGGTTTTCCATTTCCTTCAGCTCATTGTAAAATTCCTCGTCTGTAAAGATGAGGAAACTAAAGCACACAGGGACAAGTGTCTTGCCCAGGGTCATACAGCTAGTAAGTGTCTGTGACCAGATTTGAACTTGTCTTCCTGACTCCAGACCCAATACCCTTTCCACTGTGCCATCTAGCTACCTTAGTATTGCACATAGTAGGCATTTAATGATTGTTTCTTGATAAATTGGAATTTTGTTTGATCCCCTCAGTTGTTAGTGCCCTCTTTCTCTTCAGATTACTTGTTTTTATTTATCTCTGGACTTGTTGACCTACCCACCCTACTCATCTTCCTTGAAGGACAAAGGCCCTTCTGTTTTTGCCTTTGTAACACCATCCCTTTGCATTACAGTAGCTACTTAATAATTGTCTTTTAGTTTGAATTGTAGAGACAATTCCAATGGACCAAAGATGAAAAATGCTATCAATCTCCAGAGGGAGACCTGATGAACTCAGTGTGCAGTTTGAAGCATACTTTAAAAAAATTTTTTTCTTTTATTTTTCTTGTATTTTGTCCTGTGTGTTTTCTTTTTCAACATGATTAATATGGAAGTGGGTTTTGCATGACCTCACATGTATATTCGATATAGTTTGCCTTCTTAATGGGTAAAGGAATGGCTGGAGGGCGACAGAAAATTTGGAATTCAGCATCTTGAAAAATGAATGTTAAATTTTTTTATGTGTACTTGGGAAATATGCAATGAAATAAATGAAAGTATATTTAAACTATGTTAAAAAATTATTTTTAGGCATTACTCCTTACTTGTGAAGTAAATCAATTTCCTTTTGTCATAGTTTTATAGTTGCCGAGAGAGGGGGATCCTGCATTTTTATTTTCTTTACATGAGTAATTCCCTTTTAAATGAGTTTACATTCCATTATAAACAGACAATCACATCTACCCCTATGATTTTGTTTTTCTCTACTCCATTTCTTGTGCACAACCAGTAGAAATTATAGAGCCCTCTTTCCTTCAGACTGGGAGACCAATGACAGACTAGTACATTAGGAAATCTCTCAATGCTAGTGGCAGACTGTTTGTGCACTCAGCATGACTACATGCTTTGTGAATATTCTAAATATTTCTAGTAAATGAATCATCCTTAGACATCTTCTTGCCTGAGAGAATTTTCTCTTATCTATGATCAATGTTTCTCCAAGCCCTGGCTTGCAACTGTGAATAAAGTAATGATTTTTACTTACCTATATTCTAAATTGTAAGCCTCATCTTTTTTCCATGATAGTTTATTCAAAGTTTCTTCCCAATTTAATTCTTTTCCAGTTGTTAAAAATGTATTTCTTTCAGAGGTGAGGAAAGTCCCTCTATCAATTCAGGTTGCCACCTTCTATGTAACTTACAGTTTTAGAGAATTCTCCAAGTCACTGAGAAGATGCCTTGATGAGAGTGACACAGCCAGTATGTATCAAGTCAGAACCTGAACACAGGTTTTCCTGACTTTGAGAATGGGATTCCACACATTCCATATGTGAGGTAAGAGAAGATATTAGAATATGAAATTATCTCAGGAATTGCTAGATGTTTTCAATTTGTTTTCTATCCTAAATAGAATATATATATATATATATATATATATATATATATATACACATAGATATATATGTATGTGTGTGTGTGTGTGTGTATACTTGGATGTGTTTTGTCAATTTTTTTTGGTTCTTTTGACATTAGTGAGGAATCTTGAAATATTTATTGTTAGGAGGGAAGTAAGAACATATTTGAGAATGAAAATTCCATAAAAATTGTCTTTTAATGATGACATGCTATTTAATCAATAATACTGTAAGTTGGTATATCACACATCACACAATTTCTGAGTTAGAAAGGATTTCAGAGATCATCTGGTCCCATTTATACCCAAAGACTCCCCAGTATAAGATGTTCATCCAGTCTGTGCTTAAAGATTTGCAGGAGGGAGGCGGGTGGGAAGACCCACTGCTTTTAGAGGCAAGGCATTCCACTTTTAGGTACCACTGATTTTTAGCGAGTTTTGCCTGACGTAAGCATAAATTTGCTTCTTTGCAACTTCTACACGTTCTTCTTCATACTGCCATAGGGTGCCAAAGAGAACAAATCTGACCTCTCCTCCAAATGATAATCCTTAAGACACTTGAATAGAGATATTGGGTTCCTGTCCCCTTCCTACCCTTATGCCCCAGAAACTTCCTTTCTCCTAGCTAAAATTTCCTTTAATGAATTCTCTCATCATGGACTCAGAGCCCTTCGTCATCCTGGTTGCCCACCTCTGGACATTTTATAGTTTATGAATGTCGCTCTTGAACAAAACATGATAATCCCAACAGTACAGTAGGCTTATTCCTGGAAGCTATGCCTGTCCTCACAATGTCCAAGATTGTATAAGCCTTGTTGGCCACCTCCATCATATTAAGCTGGTGGTTTACTAAAATTTACTCCAGTTTCTTCTCAGAACAAATACTGCCTCTCCTTTCTTCTCTTATATCTATTGAGTTGATTTTTTATACCCTAATAGAAATATTTGCTTTTATATCTTTTCAATTTCATCTCACTAAATTCAGGCCAATCCTCTTGCATCTTTTTTTTTTTTTTTTGCCTTTTGGAGGGCAATTGAGGTTAAGTAACTTGCCCAATGTTACACGGCTAGTTTTTTTGTGTTAAGTGTCTGAGGCCAGAACCTAACTCAGGTCCTCCCAACTATGGGGCTGGCACTTTACTCACTGTGCCACCTAGCCGCGCCCTTCTTGCATCTTTAATCTATAATCTAGTGTGTTAGCTATTTCTTACTATTTCCTGTCATGTGCAAATTAGATGAACCTAATATTGATGCAGTTAGAAGGCTCAGTGGATACAGCACTGGACCTCAAGTCAGGAATAACCAAGTTCAAATCCAGTCTCAGACACTTACTAGCTGTGTGACCCTGTGCAAATCACTTAACTTCTTTTTGCCTCAACCCACTGGAAAAGAAAAGGGCAAACCACTCCAGTATCTCTGCCAAGAAAACCCTATGCACAGTATTTGTGTGCTATACTCTGTGAAGTCACAAAGAGTTGGACATGCCTGAAGGAGAAACAACAGCAATATTGATGCATTATTCAGGTCATTGATAATTTTAAATTGCACGTGGCTAAGAAGAGATCTTCACAGAATCCCCTGGAGAACTTCTGTCATTATGATGCTAAGCTATGAATAATTACCCTTTGAATCCAGACATCAAACCAGTTCTGAATTTATCAAATTACTTTTATTCTCATCTTTTCAAAAAGAATAATTTATTTGTATAGGAATACATATCTTACCAATAGACTATTTTCTGTGAAGGAAATGAAAGTAAGAAATTAAAAGAACACAAATATTGGAGCCTAGTAGATTTTATTGAGAATTCAATGACAAATGAAAAAAAAACCAATATTGATGGTCATTTTGTAGTGCTAGGTAACAGTGCTTGATAAAAGATCTGCATATTATGAACCTGAGAGAAAACAGAATTATGGTCAATGATTCAATATAGTCCTCTGAGGAAAGAAGGTTAGGGTTAAAATAGCAGTAATTCCTCTCACAGTTTTGATGCATAGCCTCTTGAAATTCAGGCCTATTTTGGAAGGCCTTCTGACTTTCTTTGTGAAAGGATTAGGCTTGTGGTTAGTCCACATACTAAATGGATAGCTAATGTGTTCCACTGGGACTGTGGTTTAGAAGAAAGTAGACATCCCTTGACCTATTTGAATAAGGCATCAATAGAAGAAATGTGTCCCAAATATTTTGTTTTGCCAGAGCATTTTTTTTATTATTACATGCTTAAGCTAGAATTCCTATAATAAATATACTTCATTGGGTGGCTTCCCCCCCCCAAATTAAAATAATCTGATCATATTAACATTAGAATTTTGGTTATGTAGTGGTTCTAATTATTGGATGCTGCCTAATTAATGACATTGCTTGTAAAATTTACCCTGACTTAACAGAAGAACAGATGTTTCTCTTTCCTCTTGGTAACATCAGCAGATGGTACTATAGACCATTTTAATCCCCCAAATTTTTCCTGCAAGCTATTAATGATTCTGACCAAAATCATATCTCATCTTTTCTGGAGAATTTCCTCTTAGAAGAGCTTTGTTTTCCAGATTATACAGAAGTTCCATTAATTCTGCATAATCATCAAAATAAGAGAAAGAGACTTTGTCAATTCCTCTAATTTCATATACAGATTGTTAAGGACGAAAGGATGTTCATGAGTTCCTACCAATCTTTGCCCTTAAGTAATGATTCCTCACATACATGAAAATCTCTCTCTTCCACAAACACGGAAACTGAAGGTACCTTAATTCATATAATGATAACTTGATAGCTTGCACCAACAATCAATAAATGGGAAGATTAACTTTTCCTCCTTTTTTACTATAGTTGTATTTGATTAAAAGAACAGGGAGAAAAAAAAGCTTTTATTAGCTTTTAAAATCTTATTTATTAAACACTTAGATGACAGACTCTTATATTTCTTTCTTTCTGTTATAATTTTTAAACTTAATTTTAAATTGCCCGGTCCTACAGATATACTTTCAAGAAGAGAGAGCCAGGGGCGGCTAGGTGGCACAGTGAGTATAGTGTTGGAGTCAGGAGGAACTGAGTTCAGTTCCGGCCTCAGACACTTAACACCCACAGAAAAATACTAGCTGTGTAACCTTGGGCAAGTTACTTAACCCCAATTGCTCTCCAAAAAGCAATAAAAAAAAAAAAGAAGGCAGAGCCATACAGCAGCCTGAATTGTCTCATTCATACTCTTTATTGACTCTGTGTACCCTTACCTGCATCTATCTAACTAACTTGAGTTCTCCAAAAACAAACATTTAAAGGTTCATATATTTAGAGCTGAAAGGGACTACAGAGCACATAAGATCTAGCCCATTAATTTTTCAGATGAGGAAATTGAGGCATAGAGATCACAAGTTATGTGCTTTGCCCAGAGTCTCACAGTTACTGAGTCAAAAGATCCTTGGTTTTTTCCCTGCCATGATAATACTAAACCATTACCAAGTACTCTTTGAATTCAGACATCCAACTAGTTTTGAATCTATCAGATTGTATTTATTATAATTTTTTTTCCAAAAAGAGTAATTTATTTTTATTGAAACGTGTGTCTGTGTCTGTCTTTCTGTCTAGAGGCCAAGCAAAGAGAATTCTCCAGTGATGGGGTGAATGGCTTCACTTGTTGAAGAATCACTGGTCTTACAGGAAACTGATCTTTGGCAAATTTTTTAAAGAAGTAGTTTCCTGCATCCAGCCCTTTCCATAAACCATCCCTTCTCAGTTATTCCCACCTCCACATCCCCATTATGATCAGGTAGTTCCTAACTGCTAAGGGTCTCAGATGTAATCACAATGTAAATAAACTACAACATACTAAGCTTTAAAAACCCAAGACTTTTGTTTTATGAGGCGCAGTTAAACATATAGCTTATTTAATGACATTATAATGTGCCTGTCTACACATCCACATTGCATGACTTCAATTTTAGGTCATTTTAATATGCACGAGAATTTCTCGTATGAGATATGTTTCATGTTACCAATTTTCTTACTGTACAAGTAACTCCCTAATTACTACTGCCTGAAGGCCAGGTGTATTATATTTAATTCTGCCCTGAATCTTTGGTACTCTTAGAGTCTGGAGGGGATCACTTGTCCCTTCCTTTTTCTCAAACTTCCACTAATTGTATTCTCTCTAATTTTAGGGGTCCAAGTGCCACAGGTCCTACATTTAGCCTCCAAATACCTCCTTTAAACCCTTATAGTCATATTAGTTTTTTTCAAAGGAACTTTTTTTTTTTACCAGTATAGTAAGAACAAACAGATAAACATTTTCCCCAACACCTCAGGGACGTATCAAGGGAGAAGGATGAGTTTAAAGTTTAACTCAATTTCTACATAGCATTAATCCCACAAAAATTCCAAATACAGAACATACCCTGGCTTTGCGTCTTGGGAGTCTGAATTCTCAGGACTTCCCTAATAGGCTTATTATAACATCTGACCTGGAATCCTGGGCTCCATTGTCCCCATGACTCAAGTTCCCAGGTCCAGGTATTCTATTTCCTACATCTAGACCTGGAAAGGACAAATGAAATAAGACCAAAACTGCAAGCCCATTTCTCAGGACCACAGGACCTAAAAGGAGGGGAAGTTGACCCTGAGGCCTTCCTTTCCCCTCACTTAACTGTATAGTCTCCTTGCTATGAGCAAAGAGTACTATATACCCTAAAAAATGCAGGAAATATAGGAACCATGCCTCCTCTTAGGTGGATTTAGACACAGACATTTCTAGCTATGCGGCAGGGAAGAGGATACTCCTGTCCATGTAAGCAGACACAGAATGTCCACAATTGTGCCAGGCCTCCTGGCTCATAGAAGCAGATCCCTGGTATATCCTAAGTGGAAATCTTCATTTTGTCTGATCTGAGCATTTGACAAACATTTTCCCCCTATATCTCAAGACCTGATAAACTACAGTAATGAAATTATTAATTCCAAAGACTGCTGAAATATCTCCAATATTTATCAAATTTGTGGAAGATTTTGGACACATATGGCAGACAGATTAATTTTCAGATGTCTAAGTAATATGTATACACAAACATCATATATGTTTACATGTAGATGTAACATATAATAGAAATGTGTGTGCATGTATATATTTTACATATATATACACACATACTACATATTAGAAACATCCTTATGAATCGCAAATTGACCTTGTATTGATCATAGCTGTCATAGTTTTCAGAATTATTTTTATAATGTTGTTGTCTTTATATACATTGTTCAACTGGTTCTGATCATTTCAGTCTTCATCAATTTATAAAAGTCTTCAAAATTGTTCATTTTTATAATATTGATATTAGATTAACACTTTCTTTGGCCCAGAATCAGAAAAAAAAAAAAAACTATCTTCCTGTCTAGGCTCTTTTCATTACATTGTATTTGAAAGGATAACTCAGTCTTGAACATCTCTCATTCAGTTGCCTAGGAATCATCTGGAAAATTCTCTAGAAAGTATATCTATAAATTTGTACCATCTCAGTAGTGTGTCAATGAATGAAGAGTGTACTAGACATCTGGGGACGTGGGTTCTAGTTTCAGCGATAGCTTTAACCACATGGCCTTAGACTCTCTTGACCTCTTTCGGCCTAAATTTCCTTATTGTAAAACAAATTAGTTGGATTGGATTTTCTCTAAGCCATTGAATAATTTCTATGATTTTCAATCATACATTTCTCCTATCCTTTATCTATCCTAGGGTATTCTATATAATGTTGTTGTTGAGTTGTTTCATTCATGTTTGACTCTCCATTTGGGGTTTTATTGGCAAAGATATACTGGAGTGGTTTGACATTTCCTTCTCCAGCTCATTTTACAATGAGGAAACTAAGACACACAGAATGAAGTGACTTGCCCAGGATCACACAGCCAGTAAGTGTCTGAGGCTGAATTTGAACTCAGGTCTTCCTAACTCCAAGCCTGGCACTCCATCCACTGAACCATCCAATTGCCCTCTATATTTAATCATATACTCCATCACTACTGACCAATTAATTTCCTTCATATAATGAGCTCTGATCGATAAGAAATGCTTGTGAAGCAATTTTAGGATTATATTTAAAGTTTAATAAATTTCTATTTAGTTAGACATCCCATCCATGAATTGATATCTGCTTTACGTGACTGACTTCTTTTGCCTCGTTGGGAAACAGAAAACTATAATGTTGGTCATTGCTTAGTATTTTCATAGGCCAACTCTGCAGCCTATAGAGAAGGTCTGATTAGGATCACAACATTTACTTAGCATCTGTCAGGTTTGGATGCTGTAATTAATTAGACCTGTAATCTAATTGATTAAAGTACATAAGTAATTTTTCCCTGAATTTATTGAATCAAGAGATTTCCTTTATCTCCAGGGTTTAGTTTGATCCTATATGCCAGACCCTCTAATAGCTATCCAAACTAATCTGTGTTCCACACCAACTCTTCTAATACCAGTAAAAAAAAAAAGCCAAACTTATTAGAATCTTGAAACTGCATTAAGACTTTTGGGACATCCTATATATTCATCTTTAGCTCACAATTATGATTTTTCCATGAAGATATTAATAGGATATTATGATTATTTTCTTTTTTCCTCCCTTCCCTACTCTTCCTAATACTTTTAAATTGCTTTTTCCCTTTTCTTTCTTACTTATAGGAAGTTCTTTCAAAAATGAAAAAAAGAAATGTTCATTGAGGTTATTTATCTTGTGTATTTATTTTAGTTTTTCTTTTATATAGAAAAAAAAAATCACTCTTCAAGGAAAAGTATTTCCAGCTGCAAGATAGTGAAGAGAGGAGGGAAAACCAAAGGTTTTAGGAGATAATATAGTGCTACTTGATTGGGTTCTTTGAGTTAGAAGGTGGTGATTAGATTTTCAGATTTCGGGAAGTGTGAGACATCCTAATTAAACACCTCTTTGCTAAAAAGCAGTTCTGATAAAGCCAGATTGCTTTGGTGGCACTCAGATTCTTCATCCCAAGGCTAATATTATCAAAGGCTCTTAAATATAATGGCTTTGGCAAAACAACTTTTCATGCCGGGAGTAAATTACAATGTAATATTTAAGCAGACATATATGTTAAGCTCTTTACCCTAAAGAATAGAAGTTCTGGTATTTTAAGGCATAGGAAATATGTATTCATTTAGTGTTTGGCAACTATTCATTTTCCAAAAATAGCGAAGGGAAGATTTTACAGGAATTATGTTTTGCTTTCTTTCATGTTCTTTCTAGGCTTTCTTTTTACTAGTCTATAGTAAGCATTCATGTAACTGGGGGATATGGAGGGTGACAAAGTATAACTGTTGCATTTTCCTGTGACTATTGATTTATTAGAATTGGAATTCAAAATGTCATCAAAATTGGCAGTCAAAATTTGATCTCCTTCTATATCACAACTATTATTAACAAGGTACTTTATTTACTAAAAGTTTTGAAGTTGCTTTAAAGACACTTTAGTGCTAAATAAACCTATCTTGAATATGAGGGGAGTCAGATTTTAAAGGTGTTTGGTTTTTAGATTGGTTTTTACAAAATTTTCTCTAAGAACTGTATAGCTCCAAAGTTCTGTTACTTGTCTTACATGCCCTAATAGGTTGACAGTTGTCTTGGGGAAAGGGGGGAAGGGAAGAACATTTAACAAGGGGTGAATTTGTTCTGTGAAGTTTGGATTCAATCAAAGGGCTGCACTTAAGGATGTAGAGGGCCACATGTGGCCTCCAGGGCACAGGTTCCCCACCCCTGGAAACCCTTTCTGTGATTCATTAACAAATAAAATTGGCATGAGACTTTAATAAATTCCTTCATTTCAATGGTGCGTGATTCTTTGTGGCCCCATTTGGGATTTTCTTGGCAAAGATACTGGAGTATTCATTTTACATATGAAGAAACTGAGGCAAACAGATTTAAGTGACCCGTCTAGAGTTACACAGCTAATAAATGCCTAAGATCAATTTAAACTTAGGTCTTTCTAATTTCAAGCCCTGTACTCTATCCACTATGCTACCTTTTAATTAAAGTGGGGAGAAACAAATCTTGAAGAAACCCACTTTACATGTGGGTCCTTTACCCCCCCTTTTTTTTTGCTTTTTGGAGGGCAATTGAGGGTAAGTGACTTGCCCAAGGTCACATGGCTAGTTTTGTGTGTATGTTAAGTGTCTGAGGCCAGATTTGAACCCAGGTCCTCCTGACTTGAAGGCTGGTGCTCTATTCACTGTGCCACCTAGCTGTCCCTATATTTTTGTACATGTGGGTCCTGTACCCCCCCTTTTTTTTAAGAAACCCACTTTAATTAAAGTTGGAAGAACCAAAGCTTGAAGAAACCCAGAGATTCTACCTAACTAAGGAATACAGGTACTATAAACAAACCCACAAACAACTGGGTGGATTAAATTAATCTTTCAGGGAATTGAATATATTTGGTGGTGTTTGGTACCACAAATGAGATTCAGGTAAAGTTAATGAAGTTTAATCCTTATTAGATAGCTACAGTTTTCTGCATGTATGATTGATAGCCAAATATTACTATTGTCTTTTAGTAACTAATATCCTTTGTGTCGCCAAATAGATTTTTTTTTGAAGTAAAGCAATTTATTCATTGTTAATACAATTACAGATATGAAGCAATTACACACTGAGTCACATTCAGTGTAAAAAATGCACACCACCTAATTGATAAACTGATCTCTTCCTGCCTGGAACAAGAACATTGAAATCACGGTGTAGAAACGAACCCCTAGCTATTGTTTATTTTCATCTTATAAATTTGAGCTTCACTAATTTTTCAGCAGTCTTCACAAAAGAGCATAGGATTAACAATTTGTCATAATTAGATTACTACATGCTTAATCTGAAAACTGCAGCAAGAAATTTTTTAAGGCAGGATGTTTTGATGGAAAGAACTTTGGACTTAAAGAAAAAAAAATCCTGGGTTTGAATCCCTGTTTCAATACTTACGAGGTTTGTGACTTTGGATAAATCATATAACCCCTGTGTTCCACAATTTCCTCAATGAAACAATATGATATTATTTGTGATTTCTGTGTCCCAGGGTTCTTGGTAAAATCAGCTCAGACAATGTATATAAAATACTTTTAATCACAAAGGACCATATACTATTGTTTCTCTAGATTTTCCATAAAGTACGTTTTTCCCTTTATGTAATGCAAAACTTTTCAGGATAAAATCTTTTATGTTTGTCTTTGTACTTTGCTTATTCCTCAAAGGTATTTAATAAATACTTGTTGATTGATAGTTGATTATTACAATACCCTTAATGAAGTCTAAAGTTGCACCTTCTTCATGTAGCTTCCAGTTTTATTCTTTGCCCTACCTGATTGTTTTTTCCTCGTTTATTCTTCTTACCCTCTAAGGACAAAGAGGAATTACAAACCCATCTGTTAAATATGAATATCCTCTGAGGCTTTGTCCTCTGTCTTCTTTTCTTTTCTTTTCTCAACTTACTTTCCTCCTTTGCAGATCTCATCCATTACAGTGTCTTCTGTTATCCTTCCAAAATCCCTTCCAAATTTCTCCCCAAAGCTCCAGTTTCCAGCTGCCTGCTGTATACATTTGTCACCCTATAACCTGCCCCAACCCTTCCTGCCTACTTCCCTTTTTCTCTTTGTGGTATGCCCATCCCTTATTGTTGTTGTTTAGTTTTCAGTTGTGTCTGGCTCTGTGATTATGTTGGGGTTTTCTTGGCAGAGATACTGGAGTGACTTGCCATTTCCTTCTCCAGCTCATTTTGTAGAAGGGGAAACTGAAGCAACTAAGTGTCTTGACATTTTAAGATTTTTGCTATATGGCCCAACCTTCAATTTCTTGCCTTGTGTTTACTATCAGTACCTTTAGAATTATGTTCTGTCCTCTCTAACCTCTTTACATAGACACAGTGTTGAGATTTAGGGATGCTGGAACCCCAAAATAGTAACAAATCGGTTCTGCCTGGATGAATTCAATACCACCTTTCTTTTAGCCAAAGATAACATTTATTAGAACACCAATAGAAGGTGAGCATGATTCTAAAAATCTGCCATGTTGGCCAGACTCTTAAGGAATATTAGCCTTGGTGATACTTGTATTGACAAGCAGGTTAGATTGAATCTGACCATCTTAATGGAGGCCAAGATGTATTTTATGTAGAGAAAGACTGTGGGAGGGACCTAGGAGTGGTCAAGTAGTCAGGGATGACTGGTAGAAAGGGTCTAGGGAAGATCTGGATGGGAGTGACCAGTAGATTGGAATGACTGGGAGGTAACAGGGATGTGACCAAGGGAGAATGAAGTCTAGATGAAGGGTGGGAAGCAGCTAGAGCAATCTGGAGATAACAAAGCATGGAGGGCTGGGCAACAGAATTGGGAGATTGGGCCTAGGCCACAGTTAAAGGCCAGTTGAGAGGATTATTGGGATGCCTCAGGTGAACACCAGAGGCATGACTACATGGGAAAGTTCAAACAGAGTTGGAGGGGGACCAGTTTCCAGAGCCTGTATCCCATCGACAGGACTGATCCCCATGACTTCTTAACACTTTTTTACTCATCTCTAGCTCTTAGAGTCCTCTATCTTAGTGCTATCTCTTGACTACCGACGCCAAGGGGAAAGTTAAAATGAATACTTTCTCACTCAAATTTCTTACAGCATTTCCTCTGGACCTTTTTTTTTTGTCTTTATTACATTTTTTCTCATGACACAACTCATTCCTGCCTCCTCAGATTATACAATCCTTGAAGGCAAGTGCTGTGCTGTTTTTCACCTTTAGCTCCTTGGGAACTTTTTTTTTTTGTGCTAGGCACTGAAAGAGCATTTGCTGAATTGAACTGAATTCATGCTACAGCTAAATCATTCTTTTAACAAGGGCTAGTCCTAGGCAAAACACTAAAAATTCTAGGAACTTTCAAATTAAAATATTGATGATTGAGGTAACTATAATGATTCATTGGATGGGGTTACAGTATTCATATTTTTAAAAAGTACGTGGAAGGAGCAGTGCCTTAATTCAAAGGAACAAATCTGGAATGGTGGTGCTTCATACCCTGAGGCACTCAGGGATAAATTAAGAGACTGAGAGGTTCTCTGCACTCCTTCAATCCTGACACTTAGAAGAAACCACCTATCTTGTCTAACCCTACATAAAACACTCCAAAGAAGTCCTTACCACACAATGACACAATGATGTAAAATTTTGAATTATGTTTAATGATACAAGACTTAACTACTACTAGGTGGCTATGTGGGATAGAGCATGGGGCTTTGAATTAGAAAGATAGTTCAAATCCTGATTCAAATACTTACTGGCTGTGTGACTTTAGGCAAGTTTCCTGATCTCTATCTGTCTCAGTTTCCTCTTTTGAAAAAATCAGATAATAATATCAAATGCCTCCAAGTGTTGCTGTGAGGATACAATGATGATATTTGTAAAGTGTTTTACAAAACTTAAAACACTATATACATGCTATCATTATTATTACTACAAATTTAAATAGACCTTTGTTCTTGTAAATGTGGTGCTGTTGACACATGTTGTAGTATACATTCCAAGGTGCCTTTTAAATGTTTCTCTTCTGTATGGAAAAAGAATGCTAACATTATATTCTAGAGGCAAAGATAATAGAGACATTATAAAGGTGATGAAGGATTCTTAGTTATATTTTTTTTTGTCATGACTTCTTTTTATTTTTTTTTCAAATGCTTTATTAACTTCTAACTTACATCATTCATTTCCACCAGATTTTGAGTTACAAATTTTCTCCCCATTTTTCCCCTACCCATCACCCCAAAATAGCAGTCCCACAGAATATCCCCTCCTCCAATCTGCTCTCTCCTATATTTTCCACCATACCCCTTTTGACTTTTCCAGTGGATCTCTATGCCACAGTGCCTATATATCTTATTTCCCAATTACATGTAAAACAGTACTAATAATAATAATATATATATGAATATTTGATTATAAAACTTTGAATTCCAGATTCATTCCCTTCCTCCCTTGTCACCCACTCTTACTGGGAAGATATAGTTCATTCAGTATAGGTTGTACATGTGTGGATAATGCAAAACACTACCATAGTAGATATATTGTAAAAGACTGACTATATTTCCCTCCCTCCTATCCACCTCCCACTTGTTCTATTCTCTACTTTGATCCTGTCCCTTTTCAAAAGTGGGTGCTTTCAACTTCCCTCCCCCCCATCCTGCCTTCCCTTCCATTATCCCCATTCTCATCCCCTTCCCTCCCTACTCTCCTGGAGGGTGAGATACCCTATTTAGTGTGTATTTCATTCCCTCCTCAAGCCAAATTTAATGGGAATAAGGTTGATCCATTCCCTTTTGCCTTCCTATACTTCCCCTCCATTATAACCATTTTCCCTTGCCTCTTCTGTATGAGATAGTTTACCCCATTCTCTCTCTCATTATATTCCTCTCTCACCTCTTAATTTAACCTTTTAAGTATCATCCCTTCCTGTTAAATTGGTCCTGTGCCCTCTCTCTAGGTATACCTGTAAACATATGTACACACATTCACATATGTGTTCATATGCCCATATACCTTCATATATAGACATATATATATATATATATTCCCTTCAACTACTGAGAAAAGTTTCATAAGTTACAATTATTGCTTTTCCATGTAGGAATGTTAATAGTTTAACTTTGATAAGTTCCTTATGATTTCTTTTCCCTGTTTACCTTCTCATGTTCTCTTGCTTCTTGTATTTGAATGTCAAATTTTCTGTTCAACTCTGGTTTTTTTCAGCAAGAATGCTTGAAAGTCCTCTATTCCACTGAATGACCATATTTTCCCCTGAAACATGATACTCAGTTTTGCTGGGTAGGTGACTCTTTGTTTTAATCCCAGCTCCTTTGACCTCCAGAATATCATATTCCAAGCCCTTCGATCCCTTAGTGTAGAAGCTGCCAGATCCTGGGTCATCCTGATTGTGTTTCCACGATATTCAAATTGTTTCATCCTGGCTGCTTGTAATATTCTCTCCTTAATCTGGGAATTCCAGAACCTAGCTATAATATTCCTAGGAGTTTTCTTTTTGGGATCTTTGTCCAGAGGTAATCAGTGGATTCTTTCAACCTCTATTTTGCCCTCTGGTTCTAAAACATCAGGGTAGTTTTCTTTGAGAACTTCCTGGAGAATAATTTCTAGGTTCTTATTTTGATCATGGCTTTCAGGTAGTCCAATAATTTTTAAGTTATCTCTCCTGGATCTATTTTCCAGGTCAGTGGTTTTTCCCATGAGATATTTCACATTGCCTTCTATGCTTTCATTTGTTTGGATCTGTTTAACAGCATCTTGATTTCTCATAAAGTCATTAGCTTCCATTTGCTCCAATCTAATTCTGAAGCAATGATTCTCCTCAGTGAGCTTTTGACATTCTTTTTCCATCTGGAAAATTTGGCTTTTTAAGGCATTCTTCTCCTCATTGTCTTTTTGAGCCTCTTTTGCCATTTGAGTCAGTCTATTTTTTAAGGTGTTATTTTCCTCAGTCAGGCTGTTGACTCTCATTTCGTAATTTTCTTGCATCGTTCTCATTTCTCTTCCCAATTTTTCCTCCATTTCTCTTATCTGCTTCCTAAGGTCCTCTATGGCCTGTAACCATCTCGTATTTTCCTTTGAAGCTTTTGGTGCAGGAGTTCTGACTTCACTGTCTTCCTCCTGTTCCATGCTTTGCTCCTTTTTGTCCCCCAAATAGGAGTCTAATGTTGGAATTTTCTGTTTGCTTTGTTTCCTTTGCCTGGTCACGTGGGCCCTCAGTCACTTGACCCCTGGGCTTTTTGCCACAGTAGGACTCTGCCACCAGACAGGGGAGCTTTCTTCCCAAATGCTGGCGTTTTCTCAGCTGCAGGAGGTATTAGATGGGCGCCCTGTCTGAAGTCTCCTCACTCTCTGGCTAGCTGGAAACACACCCCAGGACCTCCACCCTAGACTGCAATCCAGATCCAAGCAGGTTAAAGTAAGGGCAATTACCCCTCAAGCTGGTGCTTGGTCCCCCTACACTCTGCAGGGCAGGAGCTGAAGGCTTCTCGCCCCGGGGGCAAAAGCCATGAATTCCCACTTACTGGGTCCCAAAGTCCAGGCTACACTGACCTCTCACTTTGTCCTTCACAACTATGTGTTGACAAATATGGAAACGGCCATAGCTGCTGCTGATCTGGGGTCCCTCTGGCTGGGGGCTGGTTAGGTCCGCCCTGGGGCTAAAGCCTGGATGTGCGGCTGGGCTCAGCTCCTAGAGTGCTGTGCTGGCCCCGGCTTTGCAGAGCACTCTGCTGGCCCATTCCTACCCGCCTGCTGGGCTGTCCTCAGCAGGAGGTTAGCTTCTCTGTTTCATTTTGTGGGTTCTGCAGCTCCAAAGTTTGTTTAAAATCCCCTTTTTGCATGGATTGGGGAACGTGGAAGCCGGAGCAGCGGGGAGGTCCTGCTTCTACTCTGCCATCTTGACTCCGCCCCCCTCTTAGTTACTCCCATACTGGAACCTCATACTTCAGTTAGAGTAGGAGATCTTCTTCAACACACATCTAAATTTTTGCCTCCATATCTTTGTTATTTCAACTACATAAATATCCTCCATCCTTGATTTTACTTTTGTAATCCTGACTGTCTTTTAGCTCAAGTTCCATTCGTATTAAGAAATTACCAAGGCCAATTTTGGACTCCTTTTCCTTTACTATGGATTTACCATTGACTCTCATGCTGTTTAGTTACATTCTCCTATTTCACAAGCTGTCAAGATCCTGGAAGTTAGAAACCATGCATTTTAATTTGGGTATCCTCTTTTGTATTTTGTGCCTCCTACTAATTTGTAAATACTGAGGGGAGCTCAACAAATATTTATTAACTAATTGTTTTGATTATTTGGCTAGTTTTCAAAAGTTACTCTTTTTTGATGGTAGTTTTCATATTTAATGTCTTTCTTCACTTCCTGTTGCTATTTGAAAGTATTTCTTAATTGTCCCCTAAATTTATGAATGAAAATGCTAGTAAATGTATTTCTGATGCACAAGGAGCATAAATAGTTTGCTTTACCTAATGTTGTTAATGTTCTTTTAAATCAATAATGACCTAAGAGTTGTCTGCTCTGGCCAGTGATTTAATGTCTGCTTAGAAGGAGATATCTCCCTGTAACCTTGGGCAAGTTACTTAACCCCAATTGCCCTCCAAAAGAAAAAAAAAAAGAAGGAGATATCTAACAGGGAGCTACAGAGAATAGGTATTTGGTTCTTTGTTATGTAGTAGTAGGAGTGGGGGTGGTAGTGGCGGTAGTGGTAATAGTAGTATTAGTAAAGGTAAGTAGGTGGCATAGTGCATAGAATACCAGGCCTGGAATAAGAAAAACCTGAGTTCAAATCCAGCCTCAGACACTTACTGACCGTGTGACCCTGTGCAAGTCACTTAACCCTATTTGCTTCAGTTTTCTCATCTATAAAACTGAGCTGGAGAAGGAAATGGTAAAATATTCCAGTATCTTTGCCAAAAAAAACCCCAAATGGGATCATGAAGAGGTGGACACAACTGAAACCAAAAAGTAATGGTAGTGTTGGTAGTAGTAGTGGTAGTAGTGGTGGTGATGATGGTAGTAGGGGCTAGTAGTAATAATGGTGGTTATAACTAGCATGTATAGAGTGCTTTAAGTTTTACAAAGCACTTAACACATCTCATTTCACATTTTTATCCATGACTTAAATCAAGGCTCATCAAATTTGTAATTTGAAAATTGAGAGGAATATTGAAATTGCTATATTAAAAAAAAGGATTGGGGGCAGCTAGGTGATGCAGAGAATAAAGCACTGGCCATGGAGTCAGGAGAACCTGAGTTCAAATCTGGCCTCAGACACTTAACACAAAAACTAGCCATATGACCTTGAGCAAGTCACTTAGCCCCAATTGCCCTACCTTACCCCCTCCAAAAAAAATGTTAAAAAAGAATCTTGATAAGCAATAATGTGGGTCTCAGTATGACAGTGAAATTTAGTAAAGATAAATGTAAAGTCTTAACATAGGGTTATTAAAAAAAAGAAAAGAAAAAAGCTAATGTAAATATAGGTTTCATTGAAAGGCATAGTATTCAGAACTGTGAAGATTATAGTCATGTGCCTTCATCAGACTATATCTGGGATTTCTAGTTTAGGAGACCATGTTTTAAGGAAAACATTGATAGCTAAAGATTTTCCAAAGGAGGAAAAACAAAATGGAGAAAAGACCCTCAAGTTAGCGTTATATGAGGATCACTTGACAGAAATTTATGTAGCCTGGAGGTGAGAAGATTAGGGGAAAGGGGCTTTAGAAGTAGGACAACTGGGTGAAAGAATAAATGTTGTCACATGGAAGACCAAATAGGCACGTTCTCCTTAGCCCCAGAGGCTACTGCCAAGAGCAGTACATAGGGGGAGCTGAAAAAAATGACCTTTCAATTTGAGAATGATTTAAGGAAAAACTTCCTAATAATTGAAATGATCCAGACGTGAAATTGCATGTGTTAGAAGTTAGCAGGTTGATTCCTCTTTGTATTTGATTGTAAAGGGGATGTTAGTTGTATATGTATAGGTTAAACTGAGGGCTTCAGAGGTCTTATAAAACACTGAGAGCCTATGATTTTGTGGGTTGTTGCAGGACACTATGAGGTGCTCCTTGTTAGCTATTTGATGATACTTGAAAGGAATTAATTCTTAATTTTCCTTTCCCATTTAACCACTTTCAAAGTCTTTGAAGCCTATATTAATCTATTATTAAGGCATCTTCCTACAGCCTTAGGGATTTATTAAGACTAGAAACATAATGTATGTGTTTATACTTTTTATTGAAATTTTATCACATAAATATGTTTAATTTCAAATTTATTTGTGCTTTATTGGGGAGGGTGATTCCATCTGTTAAGATTTAGATTTAAAACATATAAAACATATGAAAGAATATAAGGTAATGCATACAATTTTTGCATAATCTTAATCTTATGTGGTAGAATGAAGTGATTTATTAAAAATAAAACTTTACTTTGACATGCAGATATTTAATAATGGCATTCATAGTGGAAATAATATGAGACTTGAGATCAAGAAGACTGGAGTTCAGATATCCCTCTGACACTTTTTAATATACTGTAACCTGGCAAGTCTGTGTGTCTCATGCAACCCTCTAGGACTCACCTACTAAGTCAAAGAACATTTATGATCTTTGGTGGAGTGAACTTCCATACCAGTAATTACTTGAGCTGGAGAAATTATCAAGCCTTCATATGTTAACACTTTTTTTGTGAAATTGTGAAATTTTAGGTCCTTAGTTCAATCAGATAATTTGCATTTTCTCACTAGCTGATGTGAAAATAGTTCATCCTGTGACATAGTAGATAAAGGGCTGCATTTGCCATCAAGAAGTCCTAAGATCCTATTCCACCTCTGATACATATTGGCCATGGGCCTCTAGGCAAAATTTTCCTTTGACTGGCAGAAAGCTATCATTAGAGTCCATTTTCATCAGAGAAAGCAAAGGTAGAGGAAAACTCTCCAGATGGCTTTTGATGTCAACCTAACAAGAAGCATGAGCCATGAACACAATTTAGGAAAGGCTTGCTTACTCCAAGCAAACAAATAGAATCAAGGATACTCTAGTCAACATTTATATGTAACATTATGTTTGGAATAAATGGATTCTAATTAAGGAGTAATAATAAGAAGTAAGAGAAATGAGAAGGACATTGTACTGTGATGAATAAAAAGCTGACATTGGAGTCAGGAAAACCTGGATTCAAATCCCACTTCTGACACATATTGGGCATATCACCCTGGGGAAATCACTTTGTGTCTCAGTATTCCAGGGAGCTCTCTAAGACTATATCTTATAGAGAAGGTGCCAGCTGGCATTGATAGAGGGAATTTCATTAGTTCTTGATACTGATTAAATATAAATTGAAAACTAAGAAAAAGTTGCAATTTGTACTTAAATGTTTATATCTTTTAATCGTTTTCTGTAAGGTTTATCAAATTTATTGTTTAAGGCTGTAATCTGTGCATTTAGTTGCTTAAAAAAGATAAACTTTTTTTTTATATGATTGGCACATAGCTTACCATCTCAGGGATAGGGAAAATGAGGGATGGAAGGATGGAATTTGAAACTCAAAACTTAAAAAAAAAGAATGTTAAAAATAGTTTTTGCATGCAATTGAGGGAAAATAAAGCATTGTTTTTAAAAAGAATAAATACAAAATAAAAAAATATAAAGATTAATTTTTGAGCAATGGGTTGTAGGGAATCCTAATAAATAGCAATACCTCTATTGGAAAACTGTTATTTTGTGATTATTAAGGTCTTTTTACAAAATGTTATCTTGGCAGCCCAGAATTTACCATGCGTGGCTATCTCCAGCTCTGATTCTTTGAATTGGGAACAAAAGATTATGGTATTTTAATGGTAGAGTTGTAATTGCAAGCACTTAGAGCACTGTCATGTGGGTATCAACCAGCATTTAAGTCGCTTTGGGTAGTGGAAAGTAGTGATAAGAATCCTAATTTCAGGAGCTCTTATAGGTACTCCTTCCACACAGGAAGATACCCAACAGTTACATTACTTATGTCATGAAGAATTGGAATTAGGTTTAGAAACTAATTAGATAAAGACCAAAGGAATGGTCAGCAGTTTGTGGAGCTTATGCAAGACCATCTTTAAGTAATGGAGATGGAGAAATAGTGTAATTTTAACACAGATGTTATGAAAATTTGCCCATTGTTTATTTTGCATTCATATTTGATGGAACAATTTACATATCACAGTGATTTTTCAATTACTAAGGAGAAAACTTTAAAGAGGAGAAGCATATGAACAATTACCTACCTTGCAATGTGATGCATTTATGCACAAAGTCAGGGGGGAGACTGTTTCTATAGCAACAACAGCAATACATAGAACTTGCCTGGTGCCTAAAATCACACTTTTTTTTCCTTTGCTGCCCACTCACCAAATTGGCAAGACTGTGTAAGTTAATTAAACCCAATGGATAATTTAAAGGTAAGATGAAATTAAGACAGCATGATCTGAATAATAAACAGCTCTCTACCTTTCAGAAAGGAGTCAGGGTAGGCTAAGACCAGTCATCTTTGATTAAAAAGAGAGTAAGAGAGACCAGGGCTTGAGTGGTAAAAGGGGTGAGGAGACTAGTAGATCAGTATTGTGGAAAATATGAGGATATAGTCTGACAGTTTCAGAGCTGTGCTATGGATTTGAAAAATAAATGCAAGTCATTTATATCTCCTTTCCTTCATTTGCCACAAAAGAAAAAACACTATCTCCTCTTAATCTTGTCATTATTTTTTTCCAACTTTGGTACTTACCCTAAGATGCCATTTAAATAATACACTTCTAGATTTATTTTAGTGGAATATAAAGAGAGTTGGCAACAGGGTTCAACATATGCAGGCAATTTAGGAAGAAAATTTTCTAAAGGCAATTTCCTGAACTAAAAGTTGCAGGAACTTGGGACAAAATTAATTGGGTCTGGAGAAAACTGAATAATGACTGTATATGTTTCATAGACTATCAGAAGCAGAATGGAACTCAGAAGTCATCTTAGCCAACCCAAACATGAACAGGAATCTCCAACATTCCCTAGAAGTTCTCAACCACCCCATTCTTGTCAATCTGAAGGGTGAAGGCCCCTCCTGCCTCCTGAGGTAGTTTTCATACCAATGGTCTACAAAAGGATATAGCCCTAGACAAAAGAATCTCAATATAAGGACACACATTATGTATGTCCCAAGTTTTCTGTTTATATTTACTTTCAAGGATCTCAGTTTCCATCATAATACTTTTCCTTGACCATGGCACACCAGTCTTTCAGTGGCTTCTAGAAATAACCCTCCCAGGTTTCCACTGCTACCATTTTTGTTTAAAAAGTGATATCCAGCAACAGTTCGAAAATGGTAGACCAGATCTTACTTCATTTTATTAATCAGGGAGAGAGTGTCAGTAGCTATTTAGAATAGGGATATTAGTAACATGATCGATTAAGACTGACCAGAACTTTAAGGTTTTGCGATGCTAAAAACCAGGGCTCTCTGAGGCAGGAGAATAGGGAAATTGTTGAGGTTAATCCTTTCCTTACCTTAACAAGTAGTACCCTTAAGCACCAATTTTATAAAATACTCAGAATAGGGCATCTTTTGTGGGAATCACTTTTCATAAAGTAGTGTAAATAATACATTATTTGCTTTATGCAACTAACTTTCTTAGTTGGTGTTCTGGACTGGACTAGTTGCTTGGTAGGTTGGGTTTTGTTTTGGACCAAATGAGACCTATGTAGGTAATTCATCATTTAACAAAAGGGAGTTTACTCAGCCATAGCAGATGAAAAATACTCAGCAAAGATAGGCATAGTGATCACCCACTATACTCAGATGAATGAGGAAGTGATGTCAGAAGTCTGAGCCATTATTTCTGGAGCCAACCAAGTCTTCAGTGTCTTAACATCTTTTAAGGAAAAACTCTCCTAATTTACTTGGGGGTAGGGTTAAGATAATGCTCCTACCATGGATAGTGCTTTATTCAAACAAAATTTAATTCTTATATAGCAACACAAAACAAATGTTAAATTAATTGTAAAATAATGTAAACTATATAAACACTTGATAAATCTATTTATAAACTATAACTTCTAAAAATATTAATGTGATGGTGGCTTGATTTTCAGCACAAATTTCTTAAGATGAGGTGTCATATTTTGGAATTGCTGTTGATAAGTCTTTTTCAATCACTAATCAAGACTGATATTTTGTTTTACAAATATTAACAGACATGTTCTGCAATGACAACAGAAAACACAGTTTCAAACAAAATAGATTGGATGAATGGTAATAAAACTTGTATTACTTTCATAAACCAGAAAATTCTTTATTATCCCAGAGCTAAAATACAAAAAGGTTTTCATATTCAAGTGCTTCTTTCAGTATATTATCATAAACCAAGTCTGCTAACTATTCTTGTTTAGATGGATTATGAAGAAATTTATTATTCTTTACTAAGTGGGTTTCCCATTCATTTTTATAAATTTCTAATTCATTTAAATAAAATGAGAATTGTTTCTATTGACTAGGTGAGTGGTTAAAAAGAAGTTTTATTTATGATTTTATTTCATGGAAGATATTCCTAAAATTCAGAAATATAAGAACATTAAAAAATATTATCCATCAGTATTTTTCATAAATGTAGTAATTTTATCTTTCTGTATGAGAGTATGACTTTGACCTTACATTGATTTAGAGTATTTAGTTTTTATGAAAACACATTTTAAGTACTAGAAACAAATTTTTGTTACAAAATGAAAATTTCATGTTTTTAAAATTAATTTATTATTAAGGAATGAAAATTGCTCCTTTTGGCTCTTGATATCTTTCAAAGTCCTATGATAAGGAAAATCAGAATGTTTTCAAGAGACTATGGAAGTGTTCTGTGTTTTGTACTCATAATTATCACAATATATTGCAAAAAAAAACTGTTTAAAAAATAAAGCTGACCATTCTTGTAACAACTTGAATAGCTATATTTAGCACCACACTCATATTTTTCAGTGTTATTGTGACGTATGCAGTGTGACCAAATGGTACATGAGGCCACATTTTCAACTAGTAATGGTATATCTGCATTTCATCTTGATAGTGATTGAGCTCCATTGGTACAAAATTCAATGTAGTTCTCTCACATCATAAGGACTATCCTTAACAAATCCATCAGTTATATTGAAAATATCTCTCGATTCATCATTGCTATCAGTAGGTATGCAAAGTAAAAAAAAAATCTTACCTAACATTAGTTTCAAAAATATATCATCAGTTTTTAATCAGATGATCATCTTTAATTATACGTGTTGCTTTATTTTAAAAGAAAAATGAGAACAATGTTTCTCAAAGGTTTGATTTCAAAGGTCGTTAGACATAGGGGCAGCTTTCCTTCCCACTAAAATGTGTGCAAGTGGAATCATTCAAAATTGCCTTGCACATACATGGGTCATCAAAAGTCATGTTGGCCATACAAATAGCTGGAAGTAGCAATGCTGTTTATTTTATTTAATTAGTTAATGTACCCCTAGCAACTGCACAAACAATTTTATATAACATTGTAATACCTTTGGTGTCATAGAAATGAATTTTGAAAAAGTTTGATGTCGCCGATTAAAAGTCTATTATTTTCTCTGAAAAATTATCTTGTCTATATATTGTACAAGCACATTTTAAGATGTTTCAGTTTTCATTAGATGTCATGTGATCAGCTAATTCATTCATGCAAAGCAGGTTTGATGTTCTTTCTTCATTAATAATGAATCTATTTTTTCAATCAACTTTATATAAAACTCATATAAAACAAATTTCTGCATTATCCAAATGTTAAAAAAATACAAGAAAAAGAAAGTAAAGAGAGGGGAAATAAAGCTTCAATCTGTACACTGGATCCATTAGTTCTCTATGTAGAAGTAGACAAAATTTTTCATTATGTGTCTTAGAATCATGGTGGGTCATTGTGTTGATTAGTTACTAAATCTTTTATAGCTGACTGTCTTTATAAGACTGCTACATATAAATTGTTCTCTTGCTTCAATTCACTTCACTTTGCATTAGTCCATATATATAGACTTCTCAGATTTTCTTTATAACATTCTTTTATAAATTCCTATAGCATAGCAACATTTCATCACATTCATATACCATTGCCCACTTGATGGATATCCCCTCAGTCTCCAATTCTTTACCACTAAAAAAGCTATGATAAATATTTTGCTAATTATGGGTTCTCTTGCTTTCTCTTTGATGTCTATATGTAGACCTAGTATTGCTCGGTTAAAGGATGTGCACAGTTCAGTGTCTTTTAGGACAATAGTTCCAGATTACTTTACAGAATGTTTGGATTATTTCATAACTCCACCAACTGTACATTAGTGTAACTATTTTCTGACATCTCTTCCAACATTGGTAGTGCTTATGAATCTCAGTGGCAAAATAGAGAATAATATTTTCTGAAGTTGAGGTTTCAATCTATGTTTCTGCATTTTTACTATTTAAACTGTCTGTGTTGTTTTTAATTATATTAATTTTAGCTACTCCAATATATTTTCTTTTTAAACCACTTAAACATTGATCTAGCATAAAGATATATCATTTCAATTTTAAATTACTGGAGACAAAAATCAAATTAAAATTTAATTGATAAAAATTTAAAAACCTTTTGGTATTTCAAGTTTTAAAATTTGAAATTTGGGATATTGGTTTATCATATTGTACTTAGGAAACTAAGAAATATAACAGATACTCCATTTCTTTTAACTTCCACTCAAAGAATTTTCTGCTTAGAGTTTATATGCTTTGATTAAAATGACAAATGGTATTATGTTTAAATTTGACAAATGTAGACTTAAATCTTGCCTAATTGTGTGTACTACATAGTTGCTGACCTATGTTCACTGTCAGTTTTATAAATTTCACTTTTTGATCACTTTTGATTACTTTAATTCGAATTTTTATTGAAAAAGTTTATGTATTCATGTGAGAGGTGTATTTGAAAATATCTAGTAATTTCGGCCATTATTTCACAATACCTCTTTCCCCCAAGGGGTCTCATTTATTACTTTCCTAGGAGACAGGCTCCCACAATTCTGAAAAATCCCATACCTAGGAAATAGTATATAATGTTTTTAGATGACAACTCCAGGGGCTAATTTAGCCCTTTTGTGCTTCAGACCCAGTCATGTAGAGTAACATTTAGGCATTAAGCTTGTCTTTTAAACTGGTTCTTTATGCCTTAGGCTTGGATGTTTCTTGGATTTATCTACTCTTTGAAATTTCTAGAGTTACTAGTGCTTATTCTACATCATCCTTTTCCCTTCTTTTTTCTCTCCTATCATTTTTTTTTTAAATAATAACAGTTTCTGTATTTCTTTCTTCCATTTTAATTTCTCCATTCTTTTATTGAGATGTGCTGGAATATTTGAAAGTCCTCTAAATAAAAGAATGTTCTGTGTGTTTACACAGTGTATCACATATACACACAAATTAAGTGAACTGATAATTAATATATTTAAGTAAATATAAGGTAAAAAGAAATATATGCAGGGTTTTGTTATTTTGTCATTTGATATAGAACTCTGGTTTTCTAGGAATAACATTGGCATTATCCTTTCCCTTTGTCAGGTGAAAATGGAAAATGATAGTATGTTTTTAAGGAGACCGTTAATGGACAACTTTCTTAAACCCACTTAGTCACATTTGCCAGACTTGCTGAAAAATGACTAAGTTTACTGAAATTACATGTAGCGGTAATGTCAATGTTAAATAAAGAGGACTACAAGAGTAGCAAAAAGCTAGGGTCTTTAATCAAGGCAAGGGAATTTCAACATGGGACATCATGCAGTAGCATAGTATTAAAGTGCCAAAGAAGGGCAGAGATGGGGCCGAAGTGAATTACATTTCAATAGGAAGGGAGTCTCATGGCACAACCTCACACGTTGTTACATAAGTTGTTGTTCATAGCAACCTAAGGTCCATAGAGACAGCTGGGGAATGGTGACATCTGGTCAGAACAGTGGGCCCAGGTGAAGCAATGAGGAGTTTCACAAGAATGGCCATTACTGGCTTGGACCTGCTCCAACCATAGGGTAAGGTCAGATAGCCCCTTTGATGACTGCATTCAGCAGTCACACAGTGCTTGGTAAAAAAAAAAAAATCTATTAGATGGTGGAGTAGAAGCAGGACCTCCCCACTGCTCCAGCTTCCACCTTCCCCAATCCATGTCAAAAGGGGACTCTAAACAAACTTTGGAGCTGCAGAACCCACAAAATGACACAGAGAAGCTAACCTCCCACTGAGGAGAGGCCAGCAGGAATCGGCCAGCACAGGACTCTGGGAGCAGAGCCCAGCCCCACGCCCAGGCTTTAGCCCCAGGGCAGGCCTGACCAGCCATGGCCAGAGGGACCCCAGATCAGCAGCAGCTGTAGCCATTTCCAGATTTATCAACACATAGTTGCAAAGACAAAATGAGAGGTCGGTGCAGTCTGGACTTTGGGACCCAGTAAGTGGGAGTGCCTGGCTTTTGCCCCCAGGGTGAGAAGATGCTGAGACACCTGGCACAGTCAGCCAGCGCCACATGGCAGTTTCAGCTCCTGGCCTGCAGAGTGTAGGGGGATCAAGCACCAGTCTGAGGGCTAATTGCCCTTGCTTTAACCTGCTTGGATCTTCATTGCAGTCTAGGGTGGAGGTCCTGGGGTGTGTATCTAGCTTGCCAGAGCATGTGGAAACCTCAGAGAGGGCACCCATCTAATACCTCCTGCACATGAGAAAACCCCAGCGTTTGGGATGAAAGCTCCCCTATCTGGTGGCACAGTCCTACTATGGCAAAAAGCCCAGGGGTCAAGTGACTGAGGGGCCACATGACCAGGCAAAGGAAACAAAGCAGACAGAAGATTCCAACATTAGACTCCTATTTTGGGGACAAAGAGGAGCAAAGCATGGACCAGGAGGAAGACAGTGAAGTCAGAACTCCTGCACCAAAAGCTTCAAAGGAAAATACGAGCTGGTTACAGGCCATAGAGGACCTTAAGAAGCAGACAAGAGAAGTGGAGGAAAAATTGGGAAGAGAAATGAGAACGATGGAAGAAAATTATGAAATGAGAGTCAACAGCTTGACTGAGGAAAATAACACCTTAAAAAATAGACTAACTCAAATGGCAAAAAAGGCTCAAAAAGGTGAGAAGAATGCCTTGAAAAGCCAAATTTTCCAGATGGAAAAAGAATGTCAAAAGCTCACTGAGGAGAATCATTGCTTCAGAATTAGATTGGAGCAAATGGAAGCTAATGACTTTATGAGAAATCAAAATGCTGTTAAACAGATCCAAACAAATGAAAGCATAGAAGGCAATGTGAAATATCTCATAGGAAAAACCACTGACCTGGAAAATAGATCCAGGAGAGATAATTTAAAAATTATATTACTACCTGAAAGCCATGATCAAAGTAAGAACCTAGAAATCATCTTCCAGGAAGTTCTCAAACAAAACTTCCCTGATGATTTATAACCAGAGGGCAAAATAGAGGTTGAAAGAATCCACTGATCACCTCTGGACAAAGATCCCAAAAAGAAAACTCCTAGGAATATTATAGCCAGGTTCTGGAATTCCCAGATTAAGGAAGAAACAATTTGAATATTGTGGAAACACAATCAAGATAACCAAGGATCTGGCAGCTTCTACACTGAGGGATCAAAGGGCTTGGAATATGATATTCTGGAGGTCAAAGGAGCTGGGATTAAAACCAAGAGTCACCTACCCAGCAAAACTGAGTATCATGTTTCAGGGGAAAATATGGTCATTCAGTGGAATAGAGGACTTTCAAGCATTCTTGCTGAAAAAACCAGAGTTGAACAGAAAATTTGACATTCAGATACAAGAAGCAAGAGAAGCATGAAAAGGTAAACAGGGAACAGAAATCCTAAGAAACTTATCAAAGTTGAACTATTAACATTCTTACATGGAAAAACAATAATTATAAATTATGAAATTTTCTCAGTAGTTGAAGGGAATAGAAATACATATGTCTATATATGAGGGTATATGGGCATATGAATATATATGTGAATTTGTGTATATATGTTTACAGGTATACATAGATAGAGGGCACAGGACCAATTTAACAGGAAGGGATGATACTTAAAAGGTGAAATTAAGAGGTGAGAGAGGAATATAATGAGAGGAGATGGGAAGAGACAAAATGGGGTAAACTATCTCATATAGAAGAGGCAAGGGAAAATGGTTACAATGGAGGGAAAGAATAGGAAGGCAAAAGGGGATAGATCAACCTTATTCCCATTGAATTTGGCTTGAGGAGGGAATGAAATACACACTAAATAGGGTATTTCACCCTCCAGGAGAATAGGGGGGGAGGGTATGAGAGGGGGGAGGGAAGTTTGGAGCACCCACTTTTGAAAAGGGATGGGATCAAAGTAGAGAATAGAACAAGTGGGAGATGGGATAGGAGGGAAGGAAATATAGGCAGTCTTTTACAATATATCTACCATGGTAGTGTTTTGCATTAGCCACACATGTACATCCTTTACTGAACTGCTTATATTCCCAGTAAGGATGGGAGACAAGGGAGGAAGGGAATGAATCTGGAATTCAAAGTTTTAAAATCAAATACTCAAATATATATGTGTGTGTGTGTGTGTGTGTGTGTGTGTGTACATATACGTGTATGGATATATATATATATATATATATATACTATTATTAATACTATTTTACATGTAATTGGGAAGTAAGAAGTAAGATATGCAGGCACTGGGGCACAGAGATCCACTGGAAAATTCGAAAGGGGTATCAGAGAAAATATAGGAGAGAGCAGATAGGAGGAGGGTATGTCCTGTGGGACTGCTATTTTGGGGCGGTGGGTAGTGGAAAACAGGGAGAAAATTTGTAACTCAAAATCTGGCAGAAACGAATTATGTAAATCAGAAGTTAATAAAGTATTTGAAAAAAAATCTATTAGCAGACAGAGTTAAAGTTGCTTGTCCCTTGTTTTAAGATCTTTTTAAAACAAAGCATAATGCTAGTTTCCTTAAAATGTAAAATTTAAGAATGGACATATGGTAATAAACTTCTGAGGAGGTAGAAAATGCAGAAAATGAGACTAATAAATTGTATTGAAAAGAATAGCCTTTTACTGACCAGATAAACTTCTTAAATTAGATTCTGCTATAGGATGTCAAACTAGATTTAGTAAAATTCTTCTTATTCTCTCTTTTTGTTCATTTTTCTTCTCATATTTTATCTTCTGTCTCACTCCTTTGCCCTTGGTTTTTATCTTCTTTTTGGCAGTGAAAACATTTTCTGGAGTTTTCAGGGTATTTCAACTTCATAGTCTTACTTTCTACCTGAATTTAAAAAAAAAAGTATAAGAAAAGATCACCAAAGAAGCAAAGACAATAAGGGTATAAATGATAGCTTGTTCAAGGATGGGGCATATAAACAGTACCAAATTGTGTCAGCACTCCTCTGTTATTATAGTACATTTCATTCATCTTTTAAATTATAACCATTTTGTTACCATCAAACTTTTGGTGGCTTGGACTGTTTTCATAGCATAAATAAACTGAAAAAGAGGTTGAGAGTTCATCAAGTTTTGACTGCAGTCAGGATACAAATAACTTTTGGTAGACAAATGAGAAAATAACCTTTCAAGGCCCTTTTCTTGAAGCAATTATATATTTCAGTTCTTTTAAGGGATATCCCAGAGAGATTAGAAAATTTCTCATTTAACCATAAGATTGTTCAATTCTTTTCCATCTTATATACACTTTTGTGGTTACTGATTTTGCATCTAATAAGAGTACGAAGCAGAAACATATAAAAATTCTCTTGGAATACAAGTCTTCCAAATAGAGATATGAGGTGAAACTAACAACATAACCTACTCTCACACCTCTTCCCGTCTTCTGGTATATTTATACTCTTACATGTCCTTCAGTGACACATTCTTACTGACCACAAGACTCTCCATCTCTGGACTCCAGGCATTTTCTTTTTTTTTTTTTCAAGCAATCAGGGTTAAGTAACTTGCTCAAGGTTACACGGCCAGGTGTTTCTGGGTGGGTGCTAAGTGTCTGAGCCCGGGATTCGATCTCCAGGTCGTTCTGACACTGGAGCCGGTGCTCTTACTCGCTGTGCTACCTGGCCGCCCCTACTCCAGGCACTTTCACTGGCTGTTCCTCATGCTTGGCATCTCTGCCTCCTGGCTTCCTTATCTTTCCTACAAGACCCAATAAGAATCACAGGAAGCTGTTCCTAATCCCCCTGAATTCTTGTGCCTTCCCACTGTCAACTCTACTTCATCCCATATAGACCTTGTTTATACGTAGTTATTTACGTCTTGTCTATCCCAATGCTCTGCAAGGTCCTTGAAAGATGTAACTATCTTTTACCTTTCTCTGTATCCCCAGCTCTTAGCACAGTACCTGACACTTAGTAGGCTCTTAAAAATGCTTATTGACTGACTAATATGACTTGAAACTAGTCACTAAGGCAATCAGGACTTAGAGATGTAGAATACTTTTATTTTTGGAGCAGAGATGGCAAGTCAATTGGGGTTAAGTGACTTGCCCAAGGTCACATAGCTAGTAAGTGTGATCAAGTGTCTGATACTGGATTTGAACTCAGGTCCTCCTGACTCCAGGGCCAGTGCTCTAGCTGCCCCAGTATAATGCCTTTGTGAGGAAAGGGGTTGAATAAAATCAAAGGACAATACAAGAATAAACCAGCAGGCAAAGCTTGGTCAATATTAGGGTTTATTCAGAGCTCCAAAGTCTAAAGAAATAAGAAACCAATTGCAGAAGCAAAAATTGAAGCTGGCAGGTCAATACCAGATTAAAACTAAAATTTCATTCAATAATTTCCTTTGAAATCATATACAATAGCCAATAAAATTCTTTTTCTGAGGCTTCTTAGTGATATCATCTTGAATTCTAAGAGGCAATTTGGGAGAGGTAAAAAAAAGAAAAACCAACTAACCTCTAAATACCTGAATTTCTTCACTTATAAAATGGGGATTATATTTGTGCTACTTAGACTTTAAAGCTACATCAATTTTTATCTGAGTTATTGTGATGTAATAACTTGGTATTGGACTTTTCTTTTCCTTTTCCTATTCCTTTACTATATCCTATAATTTAAAATAGTGGTTTTAGGGAGGAAAGATAAAAAATAGTACATAATAGAAACCAGATCTAAATCATGATTCTCCCTTCCTAAATTAATATCAATTCAATTAATAAAGTACCTTAATAAATATCTTTAGACTTCTTACATAATCAATAAATGATTAAATAAACATTTATTTAGTGTCTTCTAATTGCCAGTACTGTACTAGGCAATGGAGATACAAAGACAAAAGTGCCTGCCCTCAAGAAGTTGACATTTTAATGGGGGAGACAATATATAAGAAAGCTTTACTCCTTGCTGTCATTTTTTTTCTATTCACCTGTGGGAAAATGTATGTCCTCAGGTGTCCTATAATGACTAGGGATGGTTTTTTTTAGCTTTCTAGTTCAAGTTCAAACGGATTATTAGTCCATCAGCTTGACTAAAGGTTAGGATAAGTTCTGTGGATCTGACTGTCACATTCTTCCCAATTTGCCCAAGATACTTTTAGAGAATCTAAGTTTTAGTCATAGGAGTAAAGAGACTAAGTTGTCACAAATTCCAGCCAAATTCTCTTCTGGAACTTCTGACTACTAGCAGAAAAGAAGCTTCTTACCATGCTACCATGCCTATCATATGAGAAGACATGTTTTGTTGTCTGGAATGTCAATGGGTATTATTACTCTGTTATGATAATAGTTATTACCCCTCATAGTAATCATGGTAACTTCCTTAATATCCATAGAATTAATTCCATGTAGATTAAGTTGATACTTAACAAATGTTCAGTGAAAGAATGTTACTCCAGAAAAGACACCTATTTTTTTTCTTTAGGTATGTTGCTATTAGGCATCTAGGTGGTGTGGACAGCTAGGTGGTGCAGTGGAGACAGTGCTGAGCTTGGAATCAGGAGGACCTGAGTTCAAATTTGGTCTTACATAATCAGTCTCTTAGTACCTGTGACCCTGGGCAATTCACTCAACCCTGTTTGCCTTAGTTTCCTCATCTGTAAAATGGCCTGGAGAAGGAAATGGCAGACCACTTCAGTATCTTTGACAGGTAAACCCCCAAAGGGGTCATAAAGAGTTAGACATGAATGTTGTTGTTGCTATCCTGTCCCCAGCAAGATCCTTCGCCCTCTAAAACTGGGAATTTCTAGAAGAAATGTGACAAATGTATCCTTTTGGTGACAATCACCCCCTCCCATTTTTTTCAAGGAGACAGAAAAGCATTGCTAGTTGTATCTCTTACATACTATTTGCTTCCATCACTACTAATGTTTTTTCCTGTTGCTTTCTCATTCATTTTGACGTCTTTTCTTGGCTGTGGCAGACACTGATGTCTGAACATAAAGCAGTGCAGAAGCCATGTTTCTTGAGTTTTGCTATTTTCCTGGTACCAAAAAAATGACCAATAATTGATACCCAATATTATTTCAGCATCTTACTTCAAATGAAAAATTTATAAGATATTAAGTCTCTGGAATAAAAAAAATCTATTTTCTTGTGAGTTTGTTTTTAATTTCACATCCCTCAGAAAGACAAAATTGTAATTGAGGAGTGAGGATGAGAGAATTAACATTGCTAATTTTTTGTTAAACATCACTTTGTGATATTTACAGATACTCTTGGTTGGATCTTATTCTGGAAGGCAGTTCCAGTCTTCATAGGACGAAATACCTCGAGTTGGACTTTTTCCCAAAAGCCATGCAGTCCAACTCCTTTATTTCAAAAATTAGGAAACTGAGACCCAGGGAGGTGAAGTGACTTTCTAAATGTCTTTTAAGCATCAGAGGTAGGGTATGGAATAGAACGAAAAACACAAAATTTGGCCTCATGAACTGGTTTTTAATCTAACCCTGAAAGTTACTGGTTGTACTTTTTTTTATCAAGTTCATGTATTCTCTGTGTATAATCTTAAGGGAGAAGGGCTGGGGTTAGTAGTAATGATGACTGACATTTATAGAGCACTTTAAGGTTTGCAAAGTCCTTTATAAATATCATCTCATTTCAGTCTTCCCACAGCATTGGAGGTGGGTAGATACCATTGTTATTTCTGTTTTACAGAGGTGGAGACTTAGGTGGACAGAAGATAAATGACTCACCCAGGATCACATAGATTTTAAATGTCTGAGGCTCTGTTTGAACTCAGATGTTCTTGACTCCTGATCAGGTATTCTGTCTACCATACCAGCTAGTTTCCTCTAAGTTTTACTTTCTCATTAAGTAGAAAGTGTGACACACACACACACACCAGCTGTATCTCTCTATTTTGTTATAAAGAGAAAATCATGTCTGAAATCAAAGTTGGAGCCACCCTTTGGGAAAGTGTGATTTTTTAAAAGACTTCTGGAGAGAACAAGTATAATTGTGTGATGGTGTCACTGTCTGTCTCGCAGAGATCAGACATAATTAAACAAAAGCAAAGAATTTTCTGACAAGCCTGTTTTAGCCAAATATAAATAAAATCAATTGTAGGCATTTTGGTGAGAATGACCTTGTTAACTCATAGCATTATTAGAGAAATTTAATTCTTTTTGACAGAAAATTAAGTAGGATATACATACATACATACATGTATGTGTGTGTTCTACTTAGTTCTTCTGTTGAGTTAGTCCTTCAAATCATAGTATAATGCTGAAAAATGCATTGGTTCATATTGCCTGCTGCAATTAAATAAGGGATATTAGTAAATTTAATTAAATTCATCAGTCATTGAAGTTGGAATGAGAAGGGAAGATGTGATGTTTTATTATTTCTGACAATTCTTATAGAGTTGTGATATGATCATAGCTTGTATTGGGAAGATTATTTGAACTTCAGTGTAGAGGAAGGGTCAGAGAAGGGTAGAATGGAGACATTATTAGTAATTTAGGTAAGACAAATTGAAAAGGGGTTTAACCTTCCTTCACCATCATAAAAGGAAATAGGCAAGTTAATCTGTGGTTAGGAATGGGACTTATCCTTTGCTTTTACCACTACTGGCCTGGACCTCTGATTTCACCAGGAGAAAGGACTTCCAGTAGTTGTGCTCTCTCAGTTTCTAGTCTTAGAGAGTTACTTGAGGATGTGGAGAGGTGGAATTATTTGCCTGTGACCATATAGCCAAAACATGTCATGGTTGGATTGGAACCCAGAGCTCCTTGACTGCGAAGACATCTATTTAACTTGTAACTTTTCCTGCCTCTTATCACTCATATGATTTAAATGTATGGTGCCTTTAAAATGATGTTTAAACCAAAGCATGAGAGAGCATTGTTAAACTAATCTTCTACTCCACTAAAAATGTCATATTAAAGCTCATTTAAAAATACAATCCCTGCCTTCTAGGATGAATTTCTAGAGTTAACCTTCATCCTTCATGATTCCATCTGTATGGGCACCATCTTTAAACTTTCATTCTGTTTAATTCTAATCTATCTCCATAAATTGATTGTGAAGCATATCATCTCATATTTTAAAAGGATGTTCTCCAAAACTCTCAATACCTTTCCCATATGTTATTAGCCTTGGTCATTAATTTGTTGGTTTTAAAAACTTCTTTATTCTTTAGCTACTTCTGTAATTCAGGTAAAAGTATGGTATCAACTTTTTGAAAAGCAATGTTTCTTTCAAAGTATGTCAGAAGGAAGCAATGATAGACTGTTCTGTTCTTTCATCTTAAGTAGAGGTGTCAAATTCAAATAGAAAGGAGGTCACTAAGCTGTTCTTTTTCTAGCTTTTTTAGTTGCATGCCCAATTCATTGTTCTCCTCTTTCTCTATTTTATTCATGTAAACATTTAGAGATATAAAATTTCTCCTAAGAACTGCTTTGGCTGTATCCCATAAGTTTTGGGATATTGTCTCATTATTGTCATTCCCTCTGATGAAATTATTGGTCGTTTCTGTGATTTGTTGGAAGTTACTAAACTGTGTAAAAAGATCCCCATAAGCTGATTATTGACTTCAAAAACTTCACATTAACATTATCTATGTGTTATTGTATTTTTATTTTTTTAATTTAATTTAATTTTTTTTTTGCTTTTTGGAGAGGGGAAGGTAGGGCAGTTGGGGTTAAGTGACTTGACAAAGGCCATATAGCTAGTTTTGTGGTAAGTGTCTGAGGTCAAATTTGAACTCAGGTCCTCCTGACTCCAGGGCCAGTGCTCTATTCAATGCACCACCTAGTTGCCCCTATTTTTCTTTATTTTTAAATATTTTAAATTAAATTTAAGATATTTTCAGTATTTCCCAATTATATTTTAGTCTTGCTTTAGCTACACTGGAGACTATTATGGACTAGTAAGAGGCATGGGAGTGCTGAAGACCACAAGGCCTTGTGGGCCCTACATTTGCTGCTTCTCATCTTACATACCCCTTGATGATTACAAGATAGTTTTATTTGAGATGTAACAAAACATTATCTATGTGACTCTCAGCCAGTGTCTTCATTTTTCTGAATTTAGGTCTTCCAATCTGAATATTCCAATCCAAAATGTGGAGGTCAGATTATATGTCTAAATTCTATTCCCCCCCAAAAAAAAGTTCTGATCTTGTAACAAAGAGGGTACTAGATAGATAGATAGATAGATAGATAGATAGATAGATAGATAGATAGATAGATA
>NW_027186523.1:25266335-25273969 GCF_028583685.1 Petaurus breviceps papuanus
TAGATAGATAGATAGATAGATAGATATGATGTTTGTGATCTCATAGATGTGGGTACTTCTTCTAATGTTGCAAAACTCAGCCCATTCCTTCCTCATTTTGTGGGATATCTGTACTGGTAAAATAACAAGTTTTAAAGTATTGAAGGCTTAAAGTATAAACTATTTCAAGTAATTACCTTGATAAAATAATTTTAAAATGTTACCAGGCATGATCTAATATAGTAGACATATCTACAAGGATAATAACTGCATCTTACATAGAAAACACATGTTGAAAAATCTGTGTTTAAAATAATTGGAGTAATTGAAGATTATAAAAGTCTAGGGGTGTCATTGATATTTTCATCCACACCTACACAGTAATTTTGCTAATAGGTGTCAAACATAAAGGATATGTATGTACTTTAAGAATGTTTTGGCTACTGTGGGGAAAAAATAGAAACTACAATTATTTCATGACATCTTGAGGGACTAATAATGTAGAAATTCTCCAACCACCTCGTAGCCTGATAGTGGGAAATAAGGAGAAATAAAACATATAAAAACTATGCTGAGAAAAAAGAATGTTAAAATTGTTTTTACATGTAATTGGGAAAAAATTTTCATATATATGAATTAATATAATTCTGAAAAAAAACATGCAAAGTAAATAACAAAGTTAAACAAAGTTAAACAAAAACAACTATTTACGGTCCTTGGTTAAGAGACACCTGTCTAAATGGTTAGCTCAATCGTGAAATTGTGTCTAAAAGGCTTTCTTTCTTTCACAATTACAAAAACATTTGTTCACATCCTTTTGTCTTCTGCCTTTGAGCAAGAAATGTCTTTTCATTGACATGATGTCTCCTAATTATTCTTTAAGATAGTCAGATACTACAGTGGCTACAGCACTGGTCTTAGAGTCAGGAAGACCTGAGTTCAAATTTGACTTCAGATATTTAACAGGTGTGTGATTCCAGACAAGTCACTTTCCTTCTGCTGCCTCAGTTTTCTCATCTATAAAATGAAGATAATAACAGCACCTACCTCCCTGTGTTGTTAGGATCAAATGACATAATAATTATACTATGTAAGTGCTATATGTCAATAGCTATCATTGTTATTATTATTCCAGTAACAAAACCTGCTGACTCCATGGCAAACATTAGGCCAAGGGGGCCTTTTTTGCCCCTCTTGAATGATTCCCCCTTTATCTACCCCTTCCTCTCCTGTGTTGCCTCAGAACACTAATGACTAACTGTTTATGTTGACGGGGCCCCAAACTTTATAAAAACTAAATCTGTGCTCGAGGAAGTTGAAACTGCTGTCAGCAGTCTTCTCTAGCAAGCTCTAATCCATTTCTTTGCTTTTAGTGCAGCCTTCCTGTATCTGACCCATAGTCATCAGACCCTTTCTTTTAGGTATGCCTCTCTCAAGAGCTCTCGTTCTCCTTCGAGAGAATTCCCTGACACTTTCAACTAGCTAGGGTTCAGCAAGGGTTAGCATATTATCTATTTCTTATGTTCCCTCTTCAGTTCCAAAGCTTATTTTCTGTTAATTCTGCTTCATTGGGAACTAGGAGGACATCAAAGAGGTCTTTACTAAATCTCACAAAAAATGTTATTTTTTTAAATTAAAAGAAACATTAATGTAAAGAACTAATTAAATAACCCATTTACTGGAAAACAGAAATATTAGCACAGAAAGAAGACAATATTAATTTCCTTGATTGGTGTCAGTTCATGATGCAAAATATACTCATTCTCCTCCCTGTATATATGTAAATATATATATGTATTTCTGTATATAAGTAGGAGTATAGATGTGTATATGCATACATTCACATACATATGTCTATGTATACATGCATATACATACGTACCCCCATATACAAGAAGGAGCATTAACCACACATAATTTGGCCCAAATTAGTTGATGATATGAATAACTAATTCCAATTGTTAATTTTTATATATTTTATAATTTTAGTATATATCAAAGCAACATTGTGTCGCATGTTACTGAATTCAAGAAAATTTTCTTTTGTGTTCTTTCTAAGCCAATTCTTGAAAATTCAACTTTAATATTTGCATTCTTGAAACAAAGGCAAATTGTCATATATGTCTCATAGAGTTCCTTTCAAAGATACATAGAGAAAATTACTCAGAACTAAATGTTTTTGACAACCAATGCTGTCTTTCAGCTTAGATTAACTGGTAGTTTAATAAGTAAGACATTTTCAATATTGAGAAGCAGTCTCATTTTATTTTTCAGGATGAAATATATTTAGGGATTGCAAGGGAAGTGATAATAGAATGCTTTTCTTTCACTGCAGAGAGCCTTGCTTCTTTTATGAGTCTGTCATATCTTCTGACAGAATTCAATGCTAGGGGGAGAGATAAAGATATGACAAAAAAGTGAAGGTTGGAAATGAATGGACCTTCCTGGGAGCTGATCTTTCATTGATCTGATAATGCCTTCCTAGGCCTTTCTCCAGCAGACTGCTGTAGATCAAAAGCTTTTTTACCGATTAGCAATATACACTCAGAATTAGGAGACAAGACCTTTGAAAAGACAGTTCCAAGACTGACAGATAGTGGGACTCATTTATTTTGGTAGTCTCTTCCAATGTCCCAAAAAGTCATTAGGAAGTTTAGAAATGTTCTGAAATAAATTTCTAACAGCTTTTACATAACTCTGCAATTGGCCTGCCCTTTTCTGTCAGCTTTGTGGGTGATTCTAGGAAATATATCATTTGCATCTCCCTCTTATTAATGCCTTGCTGTTCAGGAGCCATGTTTAAATATGAACTAATCAGGGTGACCTAGCATTTACCAATGATGGGCATCTTCCCACTAAAGGTAGATTTTATATATCATCATTTAAAAAAAGCACTTTTGGAAGAGTATATTATACAGCATGGATTTTCCCCCAATAACCAATACATTCATTAATGTCTTTAAAAGAACACAGTTGAAAGCAATGAGTATAAATCATGTTGAATACTGGAGTACTGATGATGGAGGTCTTTTAAAAAAAAATTAATACCTGTATGAGCCATGGACCTTGTCTTATTTGATTTCCCAGTGCCTTGCATAATGATTTGTGTACAAAACAAATTTAATAAGCCCTCACTGAACTATAAGAATCGAATGATCCCTTAGGCACTAAATTTTAAGACGTTATGTGAACAACATGGCATAGTGGATACAGAGCACTTCTTGAAGTCCGTGAAGACCTCAATTCAAATCTTCCCCCTAATACATATTGCCTATGGGATCCTGCAGTTGTCTAACTTCTCAATCTGAGGAATTAAGATGATATAATTCAGGGAGTTTCTTTACTCATAACAATGAAATCTCAGATACAGCTCCTGTCCTTATCCATGTTAATATGGAACCATGAAATAAGAAATTAGAGAAGGATATTCACTTATTCTGTTCCATTGGGTATTTTCAATTTTCCTTTATAAATGGTGTTCCGGAAACTAAAGCTTACAGATTCCTGGGTAAGTAGATTTTAAATCTATCATTTTGTACAGGTCACTCATACATGTCTATATGTAGATATAGTATATTATGGATATATATGTATATGTAAATAATATAGAAAGTATTATTGCAAATAGTAATTACGTGAGTGTATATAATATATATCATAGTCAGTAAGCATTTATTAAGCACCTACTATGTACCAGGCACTGTACAGAGAAATGGAGATACAAAGAAAGGCAAAAAATAGTACCTGACCCTCAAAGACTTCATAATCAAATGAGAGAGACAATACACCAAAAACAAACAAAAATTCTGTGTAGCAAAGAAGGATGAATCAGTGATAATCTGAGAGGAAAAGCACATGAAGGGAGACTGGGAGAAGGGAAAGACTTCTGGAAAAAGTTGAGATTTTGCCTGAGACTTGAAGAGAGCCAGGAGGGCCAGTTGAGGGGGGAGGGCATCCCAGGTATGGGGGAAAGCCAGTAAAAATGCACAGAGATTTTTCTGCCAAAAATAGTAAGAAAGCTAATGTTAGTGGATTCCAAGTTTGCAAAAGGAAGGAATTCATAAGAAGACAGGAAAGGTTGGGGGAGGCAGGGAAGAGGGCACATTGGGAAGCGTTTTGAACTGAAAATATAGGGTTTTATATGTATTTATATATTCATTTAATTTATATTTATACCTCCTGGAGGTATAAATAAAGATATACACTCATGTCCCTGTCAAATACCGTACAATATGTATCATGTACCTGTTATTTCACGGATATAAGGAATACTCTATTGAGTAAATACCCTTTCCAAATGCATATTAGCAATTCATTTGTAACTTAGAGTCTTAGAACATATCTGTCTTCACACCTACTATCAGAGTTAGGTCTGCCTGATGTAATGTAATGCCAAGGAAAGGCAACTTCCCAAGGTTCAAAATACCAGCATAGGTGCTCTCCATTTTATTCAGTGACCAACCAAGAACAGAGAAGATCAAAATATGACACCATTCAAAACACAGCATTTACTAAGTGTGATTAAATAATCTCCAAGTACTACCCCACCCCAGGACCTTCCATTCATTCAATCAATTACAAAGTCCCTGTTCTAAATACTACTCCACCCCTAGGCTGTACCTTCATTTAGTCCATCACAAAACCCCTCTTCTCAATGGAGATTAGTTTCCAAACATAAGTAAAGTACATTCATTTGTTCAACCACAGAACACAAAAAGGTCAAAAGTTCCCCACCCCTGGATCACAATTGAATCTACCCCAGAGTTACATCAAGTTTAAGCACAGTACTTAATACCCAAATGGAGATCTTTTCTTCATCTTGACAAGAGGCAAGTTCTCAGCAATCTTAGTTCCTGGGGAGACAAGGCTTAGCAAGGCCACAAGATACATTGCCAGTCTCTTCATTAATTCATCTTCTGTCTGTAGAACAGTCCTAGAACCCCTGAAAACATTAGCAAAACCCTCTCCCAGGATTTCTGTAAACATACAACAAGAAAATCCTTCTTCAGGGCTTCTGAACCAACAGAAAGGTTCCCAAACCCCTGCAACAACAGCACTGTCCTTCACCAGTGGACAGTATTCACTCTCTGTCTTCAGGACAGTCTCAGTAGCTCTGAACCAACAGAAAGGTTCCCAGACCCCTGCAACAACAGCACTGCCCTTCACCAGTGGACAGTATTCATTCTCTGTCTGCAGAACAGTCTCAGGAGCTCTTAGCCAACAGCCAGGTTCCAGGACTTCTTCAACAGGACTGTCTTTCACCAGTGGACAAATCTGGCAAAACAACATCAAAACAGACAAAGTACCAGCAAAACAGCCATGTCTCCTCAGTCCTCGGCAGCTCCGAGGGCAGGTCTCAAAAGTCCAGGGCGATTCAAAGTGGCCCTAGGCAATCCTCTCAGTCTCTCTCTGCCTCCACGAGGGTGTCACTTCCAAAAAGTTCTTCTGCCTCTCTCTTGTCTCTCCAAATCTACCTCACCAGCTCCTCCCAGTTCAGGACTTTCTTTTCACATCAACAAGTCCATCCCACAGGTGGGATTAACAAGCTCTGGGTTTTAACACAATCAATTTGAAAACCTAGCCAATACAGGGGGATCTTTATATTCCATTACTATCACACCTGATGCTAAAGCTGCCTTTCTATTTGCTCCATTAAGCTGCCTCCCAGTATATAGATTTATGTGTGTGTATACATATATATATATATGTGTGTGTATGTATATATGTACATTTTTTTCATACACTAGTACATGTCTCTTTAAGCTATCTCATGACATTTCCCCTAAACTGTCCTCTTGAATGTGCAAAATTAAGCAGTGAATCTTCTAGTGTTTATGTAGAGTTGAGTAAAAGCATATTATACTCATGTTTAGTCTCATTTTGTCATATAGTGCTGACTATCACAATATATATCACAATAAATCATCAAATGAGAAAAATAAAATTTTATGACTTCCTTGAAATGCAGTATTATGTACCATAGCAGAGCCTTCTTGTACAGGGAAATATTGAAGCATGGATGCTTTAATGCTCAAATTTTATTAGGTCTAGGCTTGATCTGTCCTTGCACAAATTGCCTGCAGGATTTAATTGCAGGTTATTTGGCCTTTAAAATAAGATGGCACTTGGCCAGTTTAGAAGTTAATTAGGGACTTGAAATGTCCACAAGACATAGTAATTTTCTATTAGCCAGGAGCAGTTGGCATTTGCTAACACAGAACAGCATTCAGCATGGTGTGTTGGCAAAAACACCGAGAAGGAGGCATTGATAATCTGAAGCACAATTGTGTGTGGCATTATTTTAATGTAAAAATTTCACTGACCTTGATCTTTTCACTAAAGTTATTGAAATCCAAAGACAGCATTAGTGGTGGGTAATCTCTCATCATCTTTCAGTTCTAGACATTGACACTTAATGAGAAATCATAGCAAATTAACTTTGAGAAGGGATTCATTCAAACTTTTATAGTGAAAGTATGATCTCTCATCCCTAAAACATTGGAATTATGTGAGTCTGTAATCTACTGGAAACAAGGAAACAAATTGCATATCTTCTCTAAATATTCTATTTTTCTTTTAAAATAAGATTATTATCATTCCCAACTATTCCTACCACCATGAATAAACAGTAAGTTATATGAGTTGACTAGTAGTTTCATATGTCCCGTTCTATAAATTTTGGACATCTTGTTCTAGAAGCACCAAGGAAGCCTCAGTTACTGGACAAAAGACTATAGGGTGGGGTGGGGAAAATGTAGTAAAATTTTTAAATGAATGTAAGGGGATATTATCAATCCATTAAAACGACAAAAGGTAGGATAACTCTGGTTGGGTAACTGATACTGGGAGGATATTGAATGGGGCACATTAGTGACTGTACTAAAAATTTAGCCTTTATAACTCAGGGTTACCCCCTGGAATGGTGAGGAAAGTAGAAGTCAGTTGCATGCTGAGACCCCACCCTCCAGGAGGAGTGGGGATTGAGAAGGTTAGCCCAGAGAAGATAGTACACTTATAACACAGATAATCAAAACTAACTGACCCTGTGACATGTGAGATAGTGTATTGCAGCATTCTGTAGTTTCAAGGAGGGAGGTGATTTTATATCTCTACTCTGGAGCAAAGATTAGTCAGAATAGTTAGCCCTTTTTTAAAGGGATATTTCCTGAAATTATATAGTAAGATCAGTTGATTTCACAAAAACCCCCACCCCTTCCCCCAAAAGGTAGGATACAGTCTCACAGGAGAACATGGGAGTTCAGTGGAAAGTGGAGCCCAGCTTAAAAAGCATGAATAACAAAGAGTAAACTCACAGATCCTGATTGGCTGGAAGTCTGTTTCTCCCTTCTTGGAATTCTCATCACGTTTCCCTAATGTGTGTATAACTCTTTTCTGGCCCTTAGAGTTGGAACTCTTTTAGATTCTTGAAGCTGTATTTTTGTCCATTTTTGTCCTGACTCTATTTTTCTTTAGCATGTCTAATTTGTCATTTCCTCCTGACTTGATGCTTTGTATGTTTCTGGTCTGAAATATTAAAAGGAGGTGTGGGGAGGTTGGTCCTCTATTAAGACTCTCCCAGTGCGTCCCTCTTCTCTACCCTCAGTGAAATGGTCTGGTTCAGGGATAGGGAAACTTCAGCTTTGAAGTCACATGTG
>NW_027186523.1:25283969-25302268 GCF_028583685.1 Petaurus breviceps papuanus
TTTTTTTTTCATCAAAAATCTAAGTTTTAATTACAGAAGAGTTTCAGGGTGGGGAACCCACTTTTTAGAGCACAGTCTGTTTCTCCTTATTTAGTATAGTAAGAGAAATGAATTAGACAGCTGGAGTGCAGAATGATTAACTAGAGTTGTTTTGTAAAAATATAAATGTGGAATTTAACATGTAGGAAGTTATTTTCAGTAGAACATCTGCATTTGTGTTAGGAATTTTTAACAGGGCACTGATAGCTACTGACCGGCAGTGTGGGCACAGCAATTGAATGGAGAAGAGATAGGGTGCAGAGATTAAGGGTTGTCCCAGAGTGGGTCCTCTCTGACAGCCCCTGCCAAGGACTCAGTTTACCCCTTGCCCAGCCTCACCCATCCCACCAGTGACAAGGGAGTTTCTAGAGTATATTTTGGATTTAACCTCTCTTTCTGAAATCCTCCTTCCCTGTATCTCTTAGCAATAGCGCCAGGTCTTCTTTAGGCGGTCTCTTCAGTCCCTTTTTTCTTCCATTGCGTGACAACCCTCTCTTTACCAGCACCTTCTAGTCCCAGATATCCCACACTTTCCCCTTCTCTGCTTAGTAAAGGGTAAGGAAATGTCAATACAATGGTCCTCCTAGCTTTGCTTAAACCAGTAGGTGTGCTGTGAGCCTTTACTGTGTCCCTCTGTTTGTTCATGTTCACGTCTTCCTCTCCCAGCCTAACCAACTACTTGAGACCTCCTTGACCAATGTAGGAGGAACTATTGAGTAGCTTTACCTTCTTTTTTTCATGACACAAACATAAAATGAAAATCCAATAGCATTTTAGATCATCAAAAAGTACAGTTTTTCCTTTCACATTGGGGTTAGAGGCACAGTATAACACAATCTGGAAAATCTCCATAAAAATTTTTGGATCTCCCTTTGTACCAGACAAGAAGTGTGAATTTTTTTCTTTTTCTTTTATGGGGTGTTTAGAGTACTTTATGGTAAAATTTGGGTTGCTATCATGTAATGCTCTACATATATTTTATGCATTTCTGAGTTTCTAAACTTATTCTGAGTTTGTTAGTCTTTGTGTGTTGTCTGTAGCTTCCGCAAAGCTCCCCCAAATTCCCATTTAATTTCTTATACTGACCCATGATATGTTGAAGCTGTGATGGGGAAATAACAAATGTTTTATAAATGGTCTCAATAAGAATTTGTTCTTATAAAAATCTCTTTAATTACATTTTTCTCAACCTGTAAATTCTTTCTGCTATGATTTCCTGAGAGACAGCAGAGTATAGTGGATAAAGTAAACTTGGAAGGAGGAATAAATGGGCTTGGATACCATCTTGGATATAGATAAATAATATGCCTCTGGGCAAGATACTTAAATATTCAGGTCTTGGTTTACTCTTTACTAAAGTAGGAAATTAGACTTAATTAACTCCAAGGCCCAGCCCCTTCAAGCTCTAAATCTTTGATCCTATATGTGAAGGTCTAACATTCCACCTAGTCAGACATACAAATAATAAGCTGAACAATTTTTTTTTTGCCTTTTGGAGGGCAAATTGGGGTTAAGTAACTTGCCCAAGGTTACACGGCTAGTTTTTTTTTTGTGTTAAGTGTCTGAGGCTGGATCCGAACTCAAGTCCTCCTGATTCTAGGGCCAGCGCTTTACTCACTGTATCACCTAGCCGCCCCTCAGAACTGAATGATTTTTAACATAAGCATTTGACACACTTTTATCTACCTATTTTTGTCTGTCTCTCTGTGCAATCCATCTTAAAATGGAGTGTTCCAAGATATACAACAATACCAGACTGGAAATTCACCAGTCCTCACAAGGACTGATAAAGCATCAAATGTCAAGTACACACAGTTGTCACCTTGGCCTTGCCCCTGTCCAAGATTAGTCTTCCTTTAATTATATAATCTTTTCTTTTTCTTTCTAATGCTACTTTAATGTGTGTGACGATGCTTATCAGAATGCCTGGTAAGCAGTAGGCATTTAATAAATGTTTATTGATTGACTTTATGTCAACTGTTTTACATAAAAGTCCTCCTGCCCCCATGGAAGGCAACTCATTGACCCCTTCTCCTTTCATTTCTTTTGTACAATGGTCTTATATTCCTCTAGCTAGCCCCCTTTGTCCCAGGGTGGGGAAGGTTTGCCCCATTTGTTTTTCCTTCTGAGTCCTTGAAATCATGCTTCCTTTTTATACATACACACATATAATACAGATATATGTATACTTCGTACACATATACATAAACATATACATGTATCCCCTGTTAGAATATGATCTTGAGGGTATAGACTATTTCATTTTTGTCTTTCTAATAACCCCAGCGCTTAGCACAGTGCCTGGCCCATAGTAAGCCCTTAATAAATAATAATTGATTAATTCATTAATTAATTGATACAGTTCAAGCTGAAAACCTTCCAAGTTCCTGACAGTGTTTCTGTGTTCCTGGTCCTTCTGCCTGCTTCAGGATCTTGGGCTGTCTCCATCAGGGTCTGATGGGAGAAGGTGGCACTGATATGTCTCCCCTGACATATGATGCCTGCTATCTCTTCCTCAGGGTGTTTCACTTATTAGGTGATATAGCTGCCACAAGAGAATGTCATGTATTAGCAGGGAGTCTTCTAACCCCAGGCACCCGACAGTTTACCAAGCAAAGTCTCCTACAAGTTGTCTCCTACAGAATATGAATCCTATTCCTCCTTAATTAGGCCTTCAAGATCTCAGTCCAGCAGTCCTGATATAGAGGCTAACAGGGCTCTAGGCCACTCCGAAGTATCTTACTGGCTAGGTGTTTCCACATATGTTTGGGGGCTTCTTTGCTGATAAGTATTCTATAAGATTATGAAGAGAAAAAAAATAATCATTACCCCCTTTTCTCTGTGCTCTCTTCCTACTCACCCATGCTTAGCCCTGCACTGGGAAAGTCACCACTTATTTCTTTAAGGGAAGATTTCACATTTCAACCCAAACTCTGTGTACCCCAAAAGCCAAAGAAGCTGAGGTTTAATAACAGAGACATAAAAGCGAACCTTTAATGGAAACCAAAAAACTCCTTCTTCACACACTAACTAATTTTCCCAGAACCTAGGAGGACCCAGGAGGAAAGCAGGAAATATGGTGGCCAAGTAAATGGAAGTGGCATCAGAGAAGTAGAAAAGGGGCTGTGTGTGGCACCTAAGCTGCCTAATAAGCCACCAACCAGGTGTCCTACAATTTGTGACCCTCTACCGTGGCTTCCAAACTCATATCACTTCAAGTAGCCATAGAAGTTCCACAGTGGTCATGAATTAGCCAACGTGTTGCCAGATAGAATACTACAGAGGAAGGACAATTAAGCTTAAAGTAGCTCCTTCCATTTTCTTCTTTGGGTAACAAGGACAACAATATTTGGCAGTGATATAGTTCTTTAAGATTTGTAGAATGCCTGACATATATTACTTCATTTGATCCTCAGGACAATCCTGTGAAATAAGAACTAGTCACGTGATCAGCTCCTTTTTCTTCAGAGGAGGAAACACTCAGATAAGCTTAATGATTTCCCCATGGCCTTACAAGTAATTAAGTATTAGAGATGAGATTTTATATTAGAGATGAGATTTGATCTCATAACTCTTTGATTCCAAATTTAATGCTCTTTCAACTATGCCATGTTCACTTCTCTAGGAGCTATGAAGTGGATTATTAAAGGTACATATCTGCTGTTTGTTTATATAGGGCAGCATGTTTTCCATTTCATTCTATGCCAGCATACATAAGGACCTTCTAATATCCATTTCCTGTGAAATACCCATAAGAGTCTAGGAGTGGTGGGATCATAGACAAACACACACACATGTGCATACATGCACACGCACACACATGCACATGTGTGGACCTTCAAGTTTTCAGTCCAGCAGTTTTGATCAAGGAACTATCAAGTGCTCTCATCAACCAAAAAGTATGTTACTGGCTACATGTTTCATGTTTCCACAGGTATTTGGTGACTTCTCTACTGATATGTATTCTATAAAATTACGAAAAGCAAAGCAAAACGAAACAATGTTTCTCTCTCTCTTGATATATATATGTATATATGTGTACATATTTGTGTGTATATATATAATAGTGTAAATATTTACTACATCCATCATCCTAATCTGTGATAGCAATAAATACTTCAAAATTTTAGAAAGTCTTTTTTTATATTTTATTTTAGACTCAGACACCAGAACACAAATGCAGAAGAGGGAAAAGAAAAAAAAAAATATATATATATATATCATAAACTTAAATATTGGAACTTGAATACAAAATAAGAAAGGGGAAGGAAGCATGTTATGTGCATAACAGAGTATACAAGAGGATTCAAAACATATAACAATAAATTTTCATTTCAAGAAAGTCTGTATGATAAATACTACATGTTAGATTGAGAGCTGCCATCTTGTCTTCATTTCCTTGTAAGTTTTCTTTTGTTCTCTGCTGTGTACTTTTTTACTTTGTTCTTTTTTTTTCCTTTCCCCACCACCCTCAGAAGGCTACAATTAAGTGTGGATATGTTTATCTATAGCTAAAAGAGGAAGTCTTAAAAATCCAACTTTGTATTTTTTTTAGAAACCAGAGTTGCAAACATCTATAGCTTTTGGTCGTTGTTGATTCAAATATGTGTTTCGAAATAAATCCACAGATTTAAGAACTCTGAAGGCCATAAAATTCATATTCAAATCTTTGATTAGAATTTTGAATTCATTAATCCTAACTCTATCCACAGAAAAAAATTGAAAGTATATTAATATTACAAAGGAATTATAAATTTATGGCATTTTAGAAATAATGCTGGCATTATTTTAGTAGTTCTTCCATTATTTTTAATTATTAAAACATGTTTAGCTCTTTCATATAATTTAATAGTAGATTCCTTAATGCCACTCTTTTACTACTGAAAATGAACCATAATGTTAGTAATTATGTAAAAATGGCATTAACATTTTAAAAAAGGATAAATTGTTCTGAGCTTTTGGCAGAGTATAAGAGAGAATCTTTCATTAATATTATTTAAGTAAAATGTTTGTTCTTCTTATCCCCTCTTGCATTTTCTAAGAAACCTCATAACTATCAAGAACAAAAGGCAGAAGCCCAAGTTGCTGGCATCAAGAAAGTGATCGTGTAATTCAGCCTCTCCCACAGCTCCGGCTCAACTCCCAAGTGACTATATGATTGAGGGAACAAAGAGCATAATTCTAAGTAGATGGAGATTTATGCAGTCATGCATTAAAAGTTCAAACCAATATTTGTAAATAGATCAAATCTGCCAGCTGCCTTTGAGGTCTCCATGTAACTGGGAGGTGTTAAAGGTGACATTTAATGTCAGTTATTAGGGACAAATTATTTTATTGGGGGGGCAGGTGGCAGGGAAAAAAGAGTGGAAACATAATTGCTCTGCATGAAATAATTGCTGTGATTTCCCCAAACAGATCTTTTCCAATTGCATTTGAAATCTCATTTGATTGCATTGCAATGGTTGGTTAACTAAAGTAATTTTGTTTCTAACTAAGCCTATAACATTAATTGTACTTACACATGTATAAACATAAGGGATGCCTAATTTGTATTTCAATAAGTAGGATCTTAATGCATGAGTTATTAGTATCCGCTTGTTACTAGGAAAACTGAAGCACAGACTTTGAGAAATTGGTCCGTAAATAAAACATTTGAAAGAACCGCGTCAGCTTTATCTTCACAGGCAAAGTGAATTAAAACATGAGCAATTCTCCAGTGAAGTTGAAAACTGCAGATGACTAATTAGGAAAATTTAGGACTCTCCCTACCCCTCACACTTATCACTATGTTCTCCAAAGCACCATTACTTCTGAGGAATTCATTTTGTTTCTTGAACTCCCGAAATATTTTCTTTATATGGGTTGTTATAAGATTTCTTAGAAAGTGGTCAAACTCGTCCTTGACTCTGTTTATGTGACTCAAACCATTGCATAACTATCGAGTTATTTCAGCTTTATTAACTAAATTGAACTGCCTCATGGTCTGTTCTGTTGATTGTGACACCAGCAATTGTGAATGTCTGAATGTGGCATGTTAGTCACATTGTGACTAATTTGGTCCCAGTAGATAAAGGTAGGCTCAGTTCCAAAGTAGAACTGGGGGAGAGAATATTAATATTCTGTGTAAAACAATGATTGTGGTGAGAAAAAAAAAAGAAATTCTGTCCAAATTGAAATAATAGTATCCATGGATCATATGTAACACTTTTTTCATTTTTCAAATGCTTTATTAACTAAATCTGAGGAAATGATTCTCCTCATTGAGCTTTTGAGCTTCTTTTTCCATCTGGCACATTTGGCTTTTCAAGGCATTCCTCTCCTCATTGCCTTTTTGAGCCTCTTTTGCCAATTGAGTCAGTCTGTTTTTTAAGGTGTGATTTTCCTCAGTCAGGCTGAGTCTCATTTCATAATTTTCTTGCATTGTTCTCATTTTTCTTCCCAATTTTTCCTCCACTTCTCTTATCTGCTTCTTAAGGTCCTCTATGGCCTGTAACCAGCTCATATTTTCCTTTGAAGCTTTTGGTTCGGGAGTTCTGACTTCACTGTCTTTCTCCTGTTCAATGCTTTGCTCCTTTTTGTCCCCAAAATAGGAGTCTAATGTTGGAATATTCTGTTTGTTTTGCTTCCTGTGTCTGGTCATGTTGCCCCTCAGTCACTTGACCCCTGGGCTTTTTGCCACAGTAGGACTCTGCCACCAGATAGGGGAGCTTTCATCCCAAACGCTGGGGTTTTCTCAGCTGCTGGAGGTATTAGTTGGGTGCCCTCTCTGAGGCCTCCACATGCTCTGGCAAGCTGGACACACAGCCCAGGACCTCTACCCTAGACTGCAGTCCAGATCCAAGCAGATCAAAGCAAGAGTGATTACCCCTCAGACTGGTGCTTGGCCCCCCTACATTCTGCAGGCCAGAAGCTGAAGCTTTAATGTGGCACCAGCTGTGCTGCAGCCCTCAGCGGCTTCTCACCCTGGGGGCAAAAGTGATGCACTCCCACTTACTGGGTCCCAAAGTCCAGACTGCACTGACCTCTCACTTTGTTCTTAGCATCTATGTGTTGATGAATCTGGAAACAGCCAGAGCTGCTGCTGATCTGGAGTCCCTCCAGCCGGCACCTGGTCAGGCCCGCCCTGGGGCTAAAACCTCTGGCTCATGTGGGCGAGGGCTCGGCTCCCAAAGTGCTGTGCTGGCTGATGCCTGGTGGGCTGTCCTCAGCAGGAGGTTAGCTTCTCTGTGTCATTTTGTGGGTTCTGCAGCTCCAAAGTTTGTTTAGAGTCCCCTTTTACATGGATTGGGAAAGTAGAAGCCGGAGCCTGGCAGAGGTCTTGCTTCTACTCTGCCATCTTGACTCTGCCCCCATATATGGCACTTTTTAAAAGTGGGACTTATGTTCCCATATATTTTTATCTGGATAATTTATTCTTTCAAAGAGTTTTTTTTTTCAAAGAAAATTAATCCTCCCATGGATGAACATTTAATTTTGCCCATGATATTTACAAGTTAGTAAACAAAAAGTAACAGTAAAATAATTGGAAGATTATTTTTAAAAAATACTTTTCTAGGCTGCAGTTAAAAAACAGAGGTCTCTTCACTAAGCTTCTATGAAATGAGAGAAAGAAGACCAGTTTCTATATTTGGTTTAAATTTACACACACAAAGAAATGGTTTTTTTCTTCCTTCTCTGTAGGGCTTTTATCCATATGTAGGACATTATAGGTGTTTTGCACACAAGTATTTACCATTGTTTAAAATTTAGAGACATTTAATGGATTTTTCTGAGCATCGTATAAAAAATTTGTTTCTATAATTTTTCCTAAACAATTTTTATTTGACTACTTTTGCCTATGATTGTAATTATGGTAATAATTTGATAACAACGGACAATATGGCAAAATATAGGAATAGAATTTGTTTGTCATATAATTAGCAAAAAATGGAAAATGATGCAAATGTTGAAATAGAGAAACATGAAAATATCAATAGTGATGATTTTGACTCTCTCTTTAATTCCCAGTTCCATATTTTCAAGTAGCATATAGGAAAACATTGTAGTGTCCAACAAAAAGGCAATAGTCAATTATTCCTTAAATCTCTCCCCCTTTTAAGTTATGCAGGTTACCTCCCCTAGCAGATATGAAGGCTGAAATACAAAGATTGTAAAAAAATCTGTCAGGAGAGTGCTAAGACCAGAATCTACAATGGTGCCTAGAAAGCATCTTTCATCTTCAAATTCATATTCTCTGATGTGGAGTTCAAAGAACTCCAGGATAAGTGTTCTTTTTTTTTAAGCAATTGGGCTTAAGTAATTTGCTCAAGGTTACATGGCCAGTTATTATTTTTGTGTGGGTGCCAAGTATCTGAGGCCAGAACTGATTTTGGGTCTCCTGACACCAGGGCCAACGCTCTTACTCACTGCGCCACCTGGCCACCCCTTCCAGGGTAAGCATTAAGAAATCTTGGTGTTGGGGCAGCTAGGTGGCGCAGTGAAGAGAGTGCTGGACCTGGAGTCAGGAGGACCTGAGTTCAGATCCGACCTCAGACACTTAACACACACATACAAAAAAACCTAGCCGTGTGACCTTGGGCAAGTTACTTAATCCCAATTGCCCTCCAAAATAAAAATAAATAAATAAATAAATTTTAAAAAGAAAAAAAAAAAAAGAAATCTTGGTGTTAATTTTGGTTTAATTTCTAACTACTGTGTGATTCTGGGCAAGGAAGTTAAGTCTTCCAGACCCTTCTGAAGTAAGATACATAATCATTAGAGAAAATGTCTTGTGAAATAACAGAAAGTTATTCATCCAGTAATGCAGTGGCAAAATTATCTGTGTATCAATCTATTAATACACTGTCATAGGCCTGGTTTCATAACAACCCTCTCTCTTTCCTATTACTGATGAAGTTCTGGTAAAGGAAATGGGCAGAAGCTGTCATCCATCATGTGTACTACATTATTATGTCTGCTATGCATGTATCATTGCTTTTGGGTAGCTCATCACAGAATTCTTCATTGTTGCAAGGCAGTATTACATATGGAATAAGTATTTATCCAATGGAAAAATAGCAGTTAAAAAAATAATGAAAAAAATAACAGTATGAAAATGAAAGACCAGTCTAGATGCACCCAGATAAGCAAGATGCAAAAGTTCCAACTATTCTAGGAAAACTAAGCCAATCACCAAAAAAAAATTATCTTGGAATGTATAAATAACTGAAAACATAAATATGCAAAGATGTGATGGGCTGCTATTTTGAAGCTTTCTGGGGGGTGGGGGGAAACAGTGTATAGACAATTTAGGTACCAGTGTATTTTCATCCAATATCCAAGTGAACAACCAGACTAAATGAGCAAAATGTTGCAAATTGGAAGCTGGCCACGGTGAAAGAAAACCTAACTAAAGACAAAATTAATGTCATAAAATATGAGGTTTATAAGAACTGAAACTTAACAAATTGGTCCCTGATAATGATGAGTGAAAACATATAAATGCATACTAGTACAACATAGAAAGATGATCAGAATAGCAATCAGCAGTCCTGGAATTAAAAGCATGAGTGTGTATTACTATTTCAAGTATAGTGATAATATAGGTTTTAATTGTACCATGACCAACAAAATGCTTTATCCTTCTATCCTATCACATCCTATGAAAACGTGGGTCATATAAATACTTCGTGGTAATGAAATTTTTAATTATAGGAATTGCCTTACCCTGTAACAAGTCATACATAGAGTGGTTATAATCTTCTTTATGCGGTGAGTGTACTTATCCCCATGAAATCAGAGTTCCTTGGGGGTAGTAATGAATAAATAAATTCCTAATGTAAATTTAAGTTATACCTAAGCATAGACAGAAACTAACTCATTAAAACAACACTTAAAATTGCATATTTTAATTATGAAGATACAAAGAAAATCAGGACAAGAAATAGCAAAATAAAATGTTTTCCAGAAAAACTTGCCTAAGTCTTATCTAGAAAATGATCTCCATTTTGGTAAAAATACTTAATCCAGTTATTAACTAAATAATAATGATATAACTAAGGAGCATAAAAAACTTTACAAATGATTAGGAGTACAACGGTCCGTTTTATTAGAGACTTTGCACTAGTTTATCAGATTTTCTAAGAATCACAAAATTTGAGTGTTACACTGATTTTGTTTGAAAAAGAATCTTTTATGACTCAGACTCCTAGCCCCTGTTTTGAATTCAATTAGAATTTTGTGATCTTCAAGTGTCCCTTTAATTTATTTGCTTTTAAGCTAGGAGACAGATGAGTCAACTAACATTATTTTTCTTCTTTCAACAAGGAAATATATGTGTCAGGGAGTAAGCCATTCATTCAAAACAAAAAAGAAATATTTCAAAGACTAAATTTCCTATTTGTCCTGAACACGTTACAGAAAACAAAGATTTGTGAACGATGCAGTTCATAGTTTTACATGAAAACAAAAGGATGAGTATGATACAAGTTAATGATCTTAACACGATTATTTCAATTTATATGCCAACTCTAGAACCTAGCTTTATTAAGCTTTTTTTTTAAATGTCAGTAATTGTATGATGATATGTTAAGAGTTTAAAATATGTAATTGCAAGTGGATCCAAATAATGAAAGGACAACTTATGTTCATGAATATAATCCCCCTGAATTAAAAAAAAAATACTAAATAGCTAGTGTGAAGGAAACCTGTAACCAGATAGACCTGCTACATTTGAGATGAATTAAACAAATAAGGATTAAAGATGCAAATACTTGAGAACACTTCACATCCTGTAGTGCCTTAATGTATTTGAAAAGTTTTCCTCACAATAGCTCTGTCCTCATTTTAATGCTGATGAAAATGAAGCTCAGGAAGCAATTAAATTCAGTTTGGTTTTTTATTAAGGACATTCTTTGGGTGAGGCCAGGGAACAGAAACACAACAATGAAACAGCTTTTTGCCTCAAGAATCACAGACTAGAACTGGAAGGACCTTCAGAGGTCATTGAATGAAACCTCCAAACCCCAATTTAAATATGAAAAAATTGAGTCCTAGGGATGTGACTCACCCAAGGTCACATGTGTACTTTGTCTTTCAAATCAGTTCTGTATGTCCTTTCCTAATGTCTTGTTATTTTTAACTTATCCCATTTCAAGAAAGAAATAGTAGAAATTAAAGATTTTTAAAAATTTCCTATAAGGATTAGAGCTTGAAAATGGTTTCTTTAGAAACTGCATATGGGAGAAGGTAGGTGGTGCAGTGAATAGAGAACTGGCCCTGAAGTCAGGAGGACCTGAGTTCAAATTCGGCCCCAGACACTTAACACTTAGTGTGACCTTGGGCAAGTCACTTAACCCCAATTGCCTTGCCTTCCCCCCTCCAAAATGCAAACAAAGGAAAAGAAAATGCATCATAAGGCTTAAAATTATATTAACACAAAGTTTATTTGCTTAGAGTTACTTTATTTTTTACATAAACAATTCTCCTCTCCTGTCATAACAATTCACCAAACTGTACATGCGGCTATTTAAAATGTGTGGTGCTTTTTCCAAAAGTTCCTTTCTCAGCTACTCATATATTTAGAGATGTCTTTTATTAGTTCATATTTTATAACTACTTCTTACACTTTTAGAACAGGTGATTTCATCTTCCTGGTTGCTTACAACCTCCACCAATGCAGGTTGCATGCCCTCTGAATCTTGGAAGATGCTAGAAATAAAAATATTCATCACCTGGTGGCCAGATCTGGCAGTGAGCCTTTCCAAGATGCCTGGTCTTTGGACAACAGACACCACAATCTGTCTGTCACTAAGCCCACGCTAGAAGCTTTTCCAGCCTTGTGGGATGTGCCAGAACTGTAGTTTGGATGGCATTAATTTATGTTACCATTTTAAAAGCCCTTCCTAGGGAAAGATAAGCAACCTTGTTTTGCATCCATCATTAATTACCAACCTAAAGTTATTCTTTTCCTTCACAAATAATGGATTTTAGAGTTTTGGTGAATATTAGATATAATTAGTCCAACATCCCCATTTTATACCTTTGGAAACTGAAAACTAGAAAGGTTGTGACTTACCTAAAGTTGTAGAACCCAGGCCTCTCAACTTCCAGGTCAAGGCTCTTTTTGTTCATATATTAGTCTACCTTAAAGTGGTGGTTTAAAAAAATGTACCATCTGAAGAATATCTTTTAATTGCTTTTTTATATGAACATTATGTTTGTATTGGCTTCATTTCCCACATAATGGCCATTTTACCATAATTCCCTCTCCAGAAAATAGAGAGTCTTTAGTGGGCAATGGCTACCCACCAAAACTCTATGGCAGATGACAAATAGAGTATTCTATTTGGAGCTGGCAAGACAGATATAGCCTCAAGCAGTTTGCTCTTGCCAATTTGATATGGATGTAAGTGTTACAAGCCACTCACAAGTTTAACTACAGTTCTCATCAATTTTTATTAGGGCCATAGTATGTGTAATTTGATAACTTTGATATACTACAGTTATCCAGGTGCTACACTTTTTATTCTCTTTAAGTAGCCTCACTCCTCACCCTCCTGTCAAAAATGTACTCTACAATCTATTTCTGTCCTTATGTGTGGGATATCAGAATTAATCTATCAATGAAAGAACAAAGATTGCTGTTTAACAACATGACACTGAAACATGTACCAAAATCCTGTAATTGGAAAATGTTGACACTTGTGTCTAATTGAATTGTGAGTCTCTTTTTCACACACAGTCCTGATAGTTCTATTCAATCAAAAAGAGTTCTCACCTAGTCAGCCAGAGCTAAATGAGATGACCTCACCCCCATCTTTACATGAAGGAAGGTTCCTCTCAATATGTCTATAAAATGCAATAGTAACATTTCAGAGTTTCCTTTCAATATCTTGGTAAAGCAGTGTTTAATACTATATTTATGAAGCAATGTAAGGAAGTAGGTTTGGAAAATTTGATGAAAATGGATAAATATAGGGATTCTAAGTGGATAGATTGTTGGACCTGGAGTCAGGAAGGCTCATCTTCCTGAGTACAAATCAGATTTCAGACACTTACTACCTGTGCAACCCTGGGTAAGTTACTTAACACTGTCTGCCTCAGTTTCCTCATCCATAAAATGATCTGGAGAAGGAAATGACAAGCCATTCCAGAATCTTTGCCCCCAAAAAAAACACAAACAGGATCACAAAGGGTTAGATACAGCTGAAGATCCCCATCCCTTAAGAGGAAGAAGGTAACTGTACTAATACTGTACTAATACTTTGTTTTTACATTTGTAGACTAGGAAATTTGAAAAGTTCCTACACATATGTTGGCATTATGTCCTACACATAGCTCAGAATATCATCTTAGGTCAGGGGAGGGGAACCTGAGGCCTCCAGGTCACATGTGGCCCTCTAGGTCCTCAAGTGTGGCCCCTTGACAGAATCCAAACTAGAAGATTCAAAGGGCCATATTTGAAGACCTATAGGACCACATGTGGCCTTTAGCCTTCAGGTTCCCCTCCCCTGGCCTAAGATGATATTCTGAATGTGGGCCAGCTAGAAGGTAAACCTCCTGCTTCCTGCGACCCATGATGCCAGTCAACTCAGTGTTAGTACAGATTTCACTGAGTACCCAGAGTGCTTTCCAGACCTGCCTGTATCCTTCACCCCAATACTTCACTGTGGATTCACCAGTCCTTAGAAAAAAAAGGAAAAAAAAATAGTTTCCAAGATGTTGCAAATACAATTTTTTGACATGACAAATGGTAAGGTAACTAGAGCATTAAATCCCTCCTTGAGAGCTGCCACAACTTAATACCTTTAGTAACACAGTTTAACAATAATCACCTCAGGGTGAAGGATTTTCCTTGGTAAGAATCCGCATTAATATCCTCTGTTAGGTACTCCTGAGCCTCATTACTTCTCATTTTCACAAACTTTGTGTTTGCTCTGATATCAGCTCTTTAGGATGCTAGGACAATGCCTCCTAGGGTAAAACTCCCTTCTGGGGGAGATTATTCACAGTGAAGACAAGGGGTTAACGCCTTGCTCTTCTTTTCAGCCTTCTGTTCTGGAAACCTGGCATACGACACTCATGTGAGGAGACATGTGTGCAGTTGAGCTATCAGCCTTCTCCTCATACCCTGATTTGTCTTCTTCTGACTGTGTACCTGTCAGTCAGTCAACAAGCATTTTTTAAAACATCTGCCTTGTGCCAGGAACTGTCCTAAAGGCTGTAAAAAAAAAAACTTCCCTTTCTCTGAATTCTATAAAATATCTATGCTAATTCCTGAAGGACATGAAATATGTAAGTACATCACGAAATGTGCAATGGAAGAGAAACAAAATTCCACACCCTGCTTGGCCTGCCATATTGGAAAACTTTTAAAAAATCAAAGTTAAGCACATTGATTATACCACATTATAACTGATTCACCTCCTTGTATTGTACAGCCCAGTGAAACTGTACCCCTTGCTTTTTGTTGCACAAAATACTCTTTACTCTGTGCTTTTATCATTTCCCAGACCTGGAATGTTATCCTCTCACTCCTCCTGTCTTGCCAAGCTTCAATCAAGTCTCTGCTTTTCCAAGAAGTCTTCCCATGTCCTCCTTAATGCTTGTGCCTTCCCTCTGAGATTATCTCTAGTTGGTCCTGTCTCTACTAGTTGGTACATCATTGTTTTCATGTTGTCTTCCTTGATTAGACCTGGAGCTTGTGGAGAGCAGGAGCTGTTTCCCTCCTTTCTTTGTATCCCTAGAACTTAGCACAGTGATAAATGCTTGGCACATAGTAGGCATTTAATACATGCTTGTAGTCTTGACTTGAACTGAGAGAAGTTAAGTGATTTCTCCATTGTCACATAGCTAGTGGGATAGAATTTCAATGTGAGTCTTTTAGATCCAAATCCAGTATTCTTCTATCTACTCTGCCACCTGCATGCCTTAATACATTTTGGTGTCATATACCACACAACATACTATTAAAAGAAAAAGTAATCTTTAGAAATAAAAATCCAAGTGACTTTTCTTACAAAAAAATAGAATTTTCTCTGTTGCTACTGCACTTCTGTCCATACTGGTGACATTTATGTACATATTTCTTGCCTATGTCTTTTCCCTAGTATACTGTCCTGTCTTTGCAAGTAGATGGTGAGCAATTTTGGAAGGCAAGGCTTAAACTTTTATATATCAAAACTAGAGAACCAAGGGATGGCTAGGTGACATAGTGAATAGAGCATTGGCCCTGGAGTCAGGAGGACCTGAGTTCAAATTCAGCCTCAGACACTTAACACTTACTAGCTGTGTGACTTTGAGCAAGTCACTTAACCCCAATTACCCTTCCAAAAGGCAAAAAACAAAAACAAAAAAACTAGAGAACCAGAGGCATCAACCTGTACAAAATAGGAGCATTCATTTGTTCTTATGTATTAAGTAACTACTATCAGAATAGCAGAACACTGTTTTAGGTGCTAAGGAACATTTCAAACCAGTCACTCTCCATGGAGGTCACAGTCTTGTTAGGTGTAAAACACAAATGCAAAAAGCTGTAAGATAGAATACTGTGCATTCAGTTACACTGCCTAACTCTGATAGTGATATGTCTTCCAAGAAAGATGATTTATGACTTTAGATATCTGTCCTGATAAATGTAGCCTAAAAACAAGGTAGGATGGCTGGTATCTTCAGATGTACTTCTTTAAGTAATCTGTGGGAAAATATTTCTCCCTAAAGTGGGATAAATATAAAATACTATTTTTGTCTCCAAAATACAGCTGAATATGGTTCTCCTCTACTCCAAATTACAAACTCCATATAAAATTACAATAATAGATTCAAAATTTCCAGGTCCCCTTGAGAGTCATTTAATCAACCCCCTCATTTTATAGATCAGAAAGCTGAACATCCCCTCACTCCCACCCGTTCGTTCCCACAGAAGGCAAGTAAAAGTTCCCAAGGTCACAGGGAGCAGAAAGGGGATTCAAACTGAGGCTTTCTATCTTCATATTTATTCACTTTCTCCTATGGGAGTCTGCCTCTCCAGTAATACCATTAATTATTGTGACTTTAATTACCAATGCTGATTTTTTCATGCTTAGGTCAATTTTAATGTCCCACAGATTCGAACAGGATCAGATTTTTAGGTGTCTTTTTTACATATAGGTGGGACCTGAAGCTTCTGAAAGGGAAATAGACCACTGTGGTTTATGAAAGCCATCTAGTGATACCTAGCCTGGTCCTAGTACAAGTTTGACAAGGAGAACTGTAGTTAAATTTGTAAGAGATCTGCAACAGGAAATCCATAACAAATCTGAAAAGCAAATTGCCTTGGGCCATATCTGGTCTACCATTTCCAGAGCCTGATGTATGTCATATTCAGTAGAGTTTCACTAGGGAGTCACTCTTTGCTTAAAGGTTATTTACTTATGGAATATTATTACTCCATTATTCAGAAGTGACTTATCTTTTTCCTCCTAGATTAGTTGCAATGCTACCATTCCTTGATAGCTGACATTAGGACGTAGCATTGAATGGCGTGGGCCTAAGTATGACTAGGTGAGAGAATGTAGACTTAGGTATCTGTGACTGACTATATTCCCCAGTTAGTATAAACTGAGAATGATAGCAGCACTTATATAACATTTCAAGTCACTTTACTTATAACAACACTATGAAGTAACTTCTGTGATTATCTCAGTTTTACAAATGAAGCCACTAAGGCTAAGAAGAGTGAAATCACTACATACTTTGTAAAGCCAAGCACAAGCAGCTTTCCAGAGGACTGCTGCTGTGAACAGCTTTCAAGGTTCTGATTACATAGTATAGGTGAACTCTCTATTCCGTAAAAATCAGAGCAAAACATTCACAGAAAACTAAAATATAGCATTCACAATGTTACAGCTTCACAAATTATCACTAAAATGGCCACATAGTTTTCACCAAAGTGGCCACATAGTTTTGAACTAAGTGCATTCGTTTAGTCAATTACAAAGAGATTAATTCAATCACAAAGTTCAAAAGTCAAAGTCTTTCACCCATGGGGTGCAATTACGTTACAATATCATCAGTCAATACTCATTACCCTCTTAAGGGGTAGTAGAAAGTACAAAAGCCATCCATCCCTAGGTCACAAGTAAGTTATAGTTTCATCAGTCACTATTCAGTACCCATGGAGAGGTCTTTTCATCTTGACTCAAGGCAGGCTTTCAGCTTCCATGGTTCCTTTTCCATGGTCCCAACTCCCACCTGAATTTAACCAACTGCCCCCTGAGTTCAAAGACAGACAGCTCCTGGTTCCTTGTCCAGCTCTCTGTGCAGTTCCTGCTTCACATTGAAGCTCACAGTGTCTAGTCCATCTTAAATCTCTCACAGTCTCTGTTCCTGGGAAGACAAGGCTTAACAAAGCCACAATAAGATTCATACAATGTACCGGCATCACAGTCATGCTTCCTTAGTCTTTGGCACCTCTGGCTGGCCCTTGGAAGTCTTTGGCAGCTCCCAGAAGTTGGTAGCCCCTCAGCCTGGTTCTTAGAAGCTCTCATCAGAAGTTCCCAGAAGAAAGTCTCAGCAGAAGCTCCATTCTCAAAATCAAAATCACTTTCTTCCATTTTCAAAATCAAACTCACTTTCTCTAGCCTCCACACGGCTTGCTCCAAGAAATTCTCTCTCAGTTCTTAATTCTCATTTCTCTTCTAAATTCTCAGTTCAGTCTTCAGTCCAGCAGTAGCAGCCCAGCCTCCAGATGCTCGCTGAGAGAAATTCTCTCCGTCTTTCTCTCCAGCAGTAGCTGCTCTGCCTCCATGATGCTTGTCCCAAGAAGTTCTGACTCTCCCAGTTGGGGCTTTTCCTTATGTATGTATTAGCTACTCCCTGTTCAGTCCCTTGCTATTATGTCAGCAACAGGGCTTCATACCTTCTGTTTCTTAACAGAGGCTTGATATAATTAATTTGAAACTAGGTGCTAAGTACCTGTAGCAGCAACCACCCCAAGCGCGTCCTCAGGGTTTGCTGCCCATACAGGTTCTTGGATCTGCTTTGTTAAAGGAAAGCAACTCAAAATGGGTTAACAAGCTTACTTTAATCAGTCAGACATATATCGTTTACCTTGTTCAGGGGAAAAAGGTCAGCACCCCAAACTTCAGAATATACAGACAGAATTATCAAGACAGAAACAGATCAAGTAGACAGCTTTCCAAACTGTCCAACCATTACATCCATACCCAGTCAACATCTGGGTTTCCACATCTGGGTTTTTTCAAAGCCGGGGGACTCTCAACAACGGCTTCCCAGAATTC